>NW_023459534.1:39443-54576 GCF_013731165.1 Rhagoletis pomonella | reverse complement strand
CGACCAACTTTGTTGAAAGCGATTAGTTGAAAGGCCGTTCGGACGAGACGATTTTTGCTTTCAACTAAAAGTTGCCTGAAAAATCGCCTCGTGCGAAAGCCCTATGAGGAAAACATATGCTCTTTGTTTGGTACACAAAGTCAGTATAACCGCAGCCGTACTGCGATAAACATGATGTCGGCGGGATATAAATAATTTTTTCGCAACTTTTCATACCCTTCCTCCCGTAAACTGTTTTTCCCTTTCTCCAGCCCGCGCTCGCACTTCCGCTACTGCGTGGGCAAAAAAGTGCCCATGTCTGACAAACATGAACAAATTTACAACAAACACATAATTTTTGACAATCAGTACAGTTCGCATTTATATCAACGAGCAGCTTATTAGATTCGTTTTCGTTTGTACTACATATATGCATATATACATGTACACAAACATATGTTCATACATACAAATATATGTTCATACATACAAATATATATACATACAACCATTCAAACATATGTACATACATGAAAACATTGCTGTCCATTAGTACATACATATGCCCATCAGTGCTTCAGCGAAGCACGTTTGCTTCATCATAAATATATCCATACAAACATATGTACAAATGTACGAATGGACGCTTGCATCATTTATACATATATTGCTTGGGAGCGGCAGAGCTGAAATGCGCAATGAGTTCGTTCATACATTCATATATAAATATGTATACATATATATATGTATACATACATACGTGCATTCAAACATACATATATACATATGAGGGTACTCGTACCCGTAATTCATTGCTTTATTTCTTTTTTCCCCTTCCCTATACTACCTATATCTTCCTTCTCACTCATGTAACGTTTTCAGCTTTTAAAAATTTCACTCTCCATTTTTGCGATACCGCCGCCTAAGAAGTTTCACTTCAAAAAAACATAAGAGCATTATTGCAGTCTTTTTTTAAGGATCCGCGATACTTCTGGTGTGTAGTTTGTTATACTCTCTTGAATTCAATAATTTTATTTACTAGTTGATCGGGAGAAATATGAATTGCCAAAATTATAACTATTTGCTCATGGTCCAACCTGCTTCCACAAGCAAATTTGAACAGTCATTGGTTATGTTTTCGTATTCTCCAGCAAAAAATTTCCAGTAACTTGCCAGTAACCAACTTTCGGAGAGTAAGCCAATATTTACTCGCAATGAGAGAGATATGCAAGAAAAAACGAAAACGCAAAACCAGCAAGAAGTTGCAAGTATTATGAACAGCTGATTGATTTGTTGTTTTCCGATGCAATTTTCTAAGAAAAATAGTATTACCCATGTTGATGAATAAAACGAAATTCTAATTTTAACAAAACTTGACTTTATTTCCGGAATGCGCTTGACCGAGAGAGAATAAACAGGTACAATGCAAATGGATTCCTTTAAGTTATGCGAATGCCATGTAAAAGAGAATTAGTAAAAGCAGTGCTGCCGTGTAGTGCAGTTCATCAAGAAAATCGTTTAAGCGTCAGTGTTGCCGCATTAATCATTTTACAATTAGATTTAAAAATAGAATCAAAATATTTTGATGGTTTATAATGTTAATGAATATGTCGTGCATTCTATTCCGGAACATCCCGGCAGCCACTGAAACAGCGTTTCAGAATAAGGGTTAAATGGATGGCTTGGTGATGGGACGTGTAACTTCCCCTCGAGCGGTCCGAAGTCTGACTGCTCGTACGAGGCCATCAGCACCTGGATAAGTTTCCACTACATTTCCCATAGGCCATACCGCTGGTGGTGTATTGGGCTCCTTTACAAGAACAATGTCCCCGATAGCAATGTTCGGCGTGCGCCGATTCCACTTAGGTCGATTTTGTAAAGAAGTCAGGTATTCCCTATGCCAGCGTCGCCAGAAGCCTTGATACATGTTTTGAACATGTTGCCAGTAGTCGAGCTTATTCTCGCGTATGTCTTGTAGACTACCTTCAGGTACCATAATAAGCGGACGCCCTATAAGAAAATGGGAAGGTGATAAATAGTAATTATCTGTATCAGGTGTCACACCGAGTGTCCGGGAGTTAACAACAGCTTCAATCTGCGTCAGGACAGTAGTAAGTTGCTCAGTTGTAAGAAGTGTGTTGCCAATGACGCGGCGCAGATGGAGTTTAACAGATCGAACCGCCGATTCCCATATACCGCCCCAGTGGGGTGCGTGAGGAGGTATGTAGTTCCATCGAATACCTTCTCCTGCCAAAACTTCCGCAATTGTCTCGTTGTGCACCTGCGATAGTAACGCCTGGTGCATTTCGTTGAGAGCACGTGAAGCACCCAAAAAATTGCGTCCATTGTCATTGAACAGCTGTGTACATTTGCCTCTGCGTGACATGAAGCGGCGAAGTGCTGATAGGAATCCATCCGTAGACAAATCTGTTACCAACTCTATATGGATAGCTGTCGTGGCGAGACAAACAAATATGCAAATGTACCCTTTTGACTGACGAGCGTTTCTGCCTCGATAAAGTTTCATGGTTATCGGTCCCGCGTAAACACATCCGTTGTGTTGGAATGGAAATGCTCGTTGTACACGAATTTTAGGAAGGTCAGCCATAAATTGCTGGGTGTTCGAATTCCGTTGACGAAAGCATTTTAAACAAGCGTGCGTGATTCTTCGGATTAAATTCCTTGCCCCTAATATCCAATAATGCTGTCGTACTATTAGGAAGAGTGCTGAAACTCCTGGATGGAGATGACGATGATGCTCATAAGTCAGTATAGTATGAGTGATCTTGTGTCGTTTAGGTAGACTGATCGGATGCTTGGGCCTCCATATCCAAGTCGGAGTTGGAGATCCGTCCACCTACTCGAAAAAGGTTTTTATCGTCTAAGAACGGTGTTAATTTAATGATTCTTGAGCGGTTAATTATGTTTTGTTGGCACTTCAGGGACTCGATGTCGTCCTTGAAACAGGCTTGGGCATGACGCAGAAGTACGTTACGCGCATTATCAATTTCGTCGAAGGTCAAGCTTATTGATGTGGTGTGTGGAGCGCGTTTGCGTAAACGGTCAATAAAGCGATGCACATACGAAAGGGTTCGTAAAAGACGCTGCCACGAAGATACACGTTCAATGAGAGTGTTTAATATATCGTTTTCGTTCATGGATACCATGGTAACGGTGGTACCTTTAACTTCATTTGTAACGTTTGGGTCTATGTGAGGAGTGGGAAAAATGTTCTTACTTAAAAGATTGTTGAGTTTCTCCCCGCTGCTTAACCAACTTGGTCCCTTCCACCATAACTCAAAATTTGTTAGCGCAGCAGCTGACATTCCGCGTGAGGCACAATCTGCTGGGTTGTCCTTTGATGCCACATTGTGCCACACGTTCCGTGGAAGGGTATCCAGAATTTCACTGGTTCTGTTAGCAACGAAGGTCTTCAACCTTACTGGAGGAATGGAAAGCCATGACATAACTATCATAGAGTCACACCAGGCATATATTCTGATAGTTCGGTGTGGCATTGAGTCAAGAATGACCTTAACCAAACATGTAAGCAATAGTGCCCCACATAGCTCGAGCCGCGGCAAACAAACTGTTTTCAATGGTGCCACGCGAGTTTTTGCAGCTATCAGAGAAACGTTGGATTGGCCTGTGTCGTTTACGAAACGGCAATAGACCGCGGCTGCATATGCTTTAAGTGATGCACCTGAAAACGCATGAAGCTCCCATTCGGTGGCACTATTAGGAACGAAACGGGCAATAGTTAGATCGCGTACATGATGAATGTCTTCCTGATATGCCGCCCACAGCTTAGCCAAGTGTGTAGGCAGTGGATCGTCCCAGCCCTGGTTTTGGAGCCAGAGGGCTTGAAACATTACCTTAAAGCGCATTACAATAGGAGGCAAGAGACCTAAAGGATCGAACAAGCGTGAAGCAGCTGACAAAACGTGTCTCTTGCTAGCCACAGCTGTGGTGGAGAGTTGAACTCGGTACGTCAATGTATCTTCCTCAGGGCTCCAGTACAAACAAGTACCTTTGTAGTTTCTTCTGAGAACATCTCATGGTGAACGGACTGGTACGAAGTGATTTGAGTCGAGTTGGATACCCACTTGCTCAATTCCATACCTCCGCTTTTAAACAGCTGAACCAACTCATCACGTCTTTCCACTAACTCCGTCTCCGAGGCCGCCCCCGTCAGCACGTCATCTACATAAAAGTCCTCCAGCAGTATGCTACTCGCGCGGGGAAACTGTTCCTTGGAGTCATGAGCCAGCTGCTGCAGAACGCTTACTGCCAGAAATGGTGCACAAGCATTTCCATAGGTAACACTGTTCAACCGATAATGTTTAAGAGGCAAGTCAGGACTTTCCCTCCATATAATCCTTTGAATGTCGCGATGATATTCAGAGATCCATATTTGGCGAAACATCTTGACAGTGTCCGCCGTGAATACGAACTGATGAAAGCGAAATCTTAAGCAAACCGCAAACAGGTTACGTTGTATATTTGGCCCTGCATGTAACGAGCTGTTAAGAGACACCCCCATAGTGTCAGCGTATGATCCATCGAAAACTACCGTAAGCTTTTTACCGAGGACTGGGTGATGTGGTAGATAAAATACGTGACCATCATTAGATATACCATGACATTCTTCTATTGCTTGCATTTGTCCTAATGCCTCGTACTGTCGCATAAACTGTATATACTGATGTCTGAGCGGCGTATTCTTTAACAAGCGCCGTTCTACTGCATGGAACCCAGACACTGCTCCCTGTGAGGTGTTTGAAAAATGCGGTGGTTTTCCCTTAAAAGGAAGATCAACAGAATATTTGCCATCCGTCTGGCGGCATACTGTACTCTGAAAATGTTCTTCTACCAAAAGGTCATCGGATTCCATTGGCAGAGGTGGTTTGGATTCCTCGATCTCCCAGAATTTGCGCAGTGTATGATCTACATCCGAAACCGTAATATGGGAAGAGGTGGAAGAAATTTCTCCCACAGAATTAATAGATGTGATAACCCAGCCGAAAATTGTCGAGATAGCGAATTGGTTGCCGACGTCGTCGGCCATTTTGTTAAAAGTGAAGATATCCCAGACATGCTGAGTTCCCAGAAGAATATCCACTCTTGACGAAATGTGAAAAGTGGGGTCAGCCAGTTGGATGCCTTGCAATTGCGTTAGGGAGCTTATGTCAATGGTTGTCGCTGGCAACCTCGTAGTTATGTTACTTAACACGTGAGCGGTTACGGCGAGGGTATTTTCAAACACACGTGACTTAATGAATAAGGAAATACGACCACACGTTGTCTCAGCTTCGAGATGGTGAGCGTGGAATGCCAAGCTTTTGTGCACAACGCTCCGATATGTAGGAAAGTTCGGAAGCAGATTCGATTAGCATTCGACATGGAATGAAGTGACCGTGAGCAGTGCGAACGCTGACTAGTGCGGTAGGTAATAGAGCCTTACGATACTTTTCGGAAACAGGAAGTGCGTCTGAGTCAATAGGAGTGACGAACGAAGACGATGGCTGTGAAACATGAGCTGCGGTAGACCAAGGTTTACCTGCTGTTGTGGGCGCAAGAGAAGACTCGGCGTGTAATATTGTGTGGTGTCGTCGGTTGCAACGTCTGCAACGAAACTTAGGTACTCGACGTATGCCCTGCCCTTAGGCAATTGAAACAGAGCGATTTGTCTTTGACTAGCAGACGTCGATCTTGAATAGACATGTTTGAAAAGGTTGGACATTTTGGAATTGTGTGATTCGTGGAACCGCATTTGATGCATTTATGAGTTGCGCTGCAATCGTCGATGGAAACAAATGCCCGTGCGGTAGAATTACGTGATTTGTTGCTGGATGGTGGGGAGATCTTGCCATTTGAAGAGGGCTTTGGGTGTGCCAATTCAAGTTCATCGCAGCGAGAGTCCAAAAACTTAAAAAATTCAGTACTTGTAGGCACACTCACCTCTTTGCTCTCCTCAATCCACTTACATCTCGATTTAGTGTCTAACTTGGACTCCAGCCAGTAGATCAGTCAGCAGTCGCGCTCACCCCTTCCGATAGCGTCCAAGCCTCGTATAACCTCGTTGGCACCATCAGAAATTTTGCGTAAAGCTTTTACGTCCTCATTAATGGTTGAGGGCAGCGCCACAAAGGTTTCAATAAATAATGCGACAATATGACGCGGTCGGTCGTATCATTCGTTTAACCGTGCCCATGCCGTATCGTAAGACTTATCAGTCACTGGAATATGCATTAACATTTGCGCGGCCTCTTCCTTTAAAAACGATTTCCGATAGTGGAACTTCTGCGTGTTAGTGAGGTTAGCTTTTTCATGGACAGCATTAACAAAGAGGTCTTTAAACGACGGCCACACCTTATACTAGCCCGTAAACGGCGGTATAATAATTTTTTGCAAGTCGTTTTCTTTGGGTGCAGCTGCCTGTATGGGCGCCGCCGTGAACTGTTGCAAAAATGATGCTTGCTGTTCAACTAATTTCGCAAGAGAGATTGACTGCTCTTCTTTAACCGGTGGTTGCAACTCGTTACGCAATGTGCGAAGCCGACCACGTGCTGACATAACCTTGTCTTCGTATATTTCAAAGTCCGCGTTTGGATCTGTATAATCTGCTTCATTGCTAAACTTATACATCGCTGTGGTTATGATGGTGAACTCTTCCCAGAGCTCCTGTAAACGTTCCAAGCGCGAAGACACATCTTCCACTGTGCAGTCCACCGGTGGCCTTTCTGCGTAGGCCAGCGTGCGCGAAATTGAGCCTTTCAGGCGGCCGCGTAGTTGTACTAAGTTCGCCCAGTCTCAGTGTTGCGCATTAATCCTTTTCAAATAAGATTTAAAAATAGAATCAAAATATTTTGATGGTTTATAATGTTAATGAATATGTCGTGCATTCTATTCCGGAACAACCCATCTTAATATTTATTTAAATAGGTTTATTTTGCCAATTGCAACACTAAAAGCACCACAAACAATTCTGTTGGTAATGTGAATCGCATTAAGCATCATGCTATCAGCTATTTTTCTTACTAGCAAATAGTTACTAGTAAAAATTTATCTAGTAAAAATCCAGTAAAACTTGCAAGTTCAGCTGTCATTTTTGCTCTCTCAATTCTCACTCTTTTCCTGGTTTCTTGCAAGTTTTTGGGTACGAAAACACCATCCAGTAAAAACCAGTAAAATTAGTACTCGATTTTACTGGATAGTGCGTACACGAACAGGCTAATGATTCCAGTTTTTGTCATTGAATTCTATTTGTGGAGAACTATACGAACTCCATCATGTGTGTTATGGTGGATTACAGCTCCGCCGGCTTTTAAATTAAAGATTTCTCATTATCCACCCACGTCTCTGAAAGAATTATAAAATTCGACGATGATGCTGTCTAATTGAAGATCCTGTACGTTAGCGCGTAAACTTTGGCAATTGAAGGTAAACAGTGGCCACCCTTTGCTTGCATTATAAAATCATGTAATACTTTTTCAATTGTTTCAAGTCGATTCAGATGCACCCTTTGAAATTCAGCGTGCAACTCAATTGTGGATACTGTTGCTCTCCGACCAAGATCAGATTTCCTATACATGAAATAAGCGAACACGCGTTCAAGGAATTTTTTTTGGACCACCCGAATACATATGCTCCCCTGTATAGTATGTTATAATAGGAAATTTTTTTGTTGATTATGGCTATGAAAAGTTTAACATGACCCTATTCAATATAGCAACTTTATATATTTAATAATTTTCCCAATTCCGCTGCTAACATTTTTAATGAACAAATATAAAATTCGTTTAATTTTTCAATGATAGTATATACATACATATGTGTTTTATTGTTTTATTTGGACATTTTTTTATTGAATATATTAATCTCACATATAAGATTTTTTAAATCAATATTTTCCTTGTTTTCTTCATTATAATAGTTATTATATAAATTTATTAATTTCACAACATTTTTATGTTGTCTTTCTATGAAAAACCTATTACATGTATCAGCTCCGTATTCAGTATCATTATTACTTCAAGGACAGATCGTAAAATGTTTCCCATATATAGATTTTATCCAAGACCCATTTTCCATCTGTTCCATTAATATATGTACATCCATTTTGTATAATGCTTCTATGATGGTCTAATATATATTTAAAATTCCTTTCTAGAAATCCTTTAATTTCATCACTTTTCATATTGTGTTTGATTGTGTTTGATTGAGCAGAATAGGCCTGTAAATGGATTAGCACACCTTTTTGAATGCAACTTTTGTGCAGTTAGCAGTTAGCTGTTTAATAGAACAGCCTTGTTTAGCAGTTAGCTGTTTGATAGAACAGTATTGTTTATTACTTTTCTAAATGATCACTTTCAATATAAATTATATAAAAATCGAATAAATATCTAATGTTTCTTACATGCACTATTTTGCTGAAATTTCATAACTAACAATTTCATATTTTTCCCATATATTTTCGGCTCTGTTAAATTTTTTTATACAACGAATAATTATACAAAACCGTACAAAATATAGCTTGTATTAAGGTTACCAACTCATACAATTTCATTAATTTTCATACAAGTACTAGTTTTATTAACTCATATAAGTTCCAAATTTTCATACAAGCAATAGTATGAGTGGACAGTGGGGTAATAGGAGAGTGGAGTGCAATGGGGTATAGTCGCTGCGCCGGGTATGCAGTTACAGTTGCATGGCTATACTCAATCCCGACTCCTGCGTCCTCGTTCGCGCACTCTGGGCAACGTGAGCAACCCATGCGCGAGATGCGGTAACCAGTCCGACTGGAGCCTTGGGTCACGGCAGAAAGAGAAGGAGATTCGGTGGGGCCACTACGACTTATTCGGTTCAAAGGCTCACTGAAGTCTGCAGCGTCTGTTCACCAGTAGGTGCGGTTGCAAGCGGGTGTCTGCTTGGAGCAAGCGACTCGCTATATAAACGTGTATTTGGTTGCGAAATAACCCTCGTCCCAGCAATGGGACCCGCCACGTAAAAACCACTTCCAGTGAAGAAGCAAGGCAAAGCCTCGGATGAGACCCCCCTTATAAATACAACCACGGCAAACGTTTAAAGGACTACGATTTGAGGACATGTACCTGGTATGTCCGGACCCTTAATGGGGTAGGTGCCTCTGCCCGGCTCGTTGATGTCCTCGTAAGGACAAAAGCTGACATCACCGGCATCCAAGAAATGCGTTGGACGGGGCAAGGTAAGCAATGTCTGGGGCCTTGCGACGTCTACTACAGTTGCCATGTAAAGGATCGCAAATTCGGAGTTGGATTTGTGGTGGCAGAGAGACTCCGTCGCCGCGTACTGTCGTTCACCCCGGTGGACGAGCGTCTAGCCACAATCCGCATCAAAGCGAGATTCTTCAACATCTCGCTCATCTGCGCCCATGCCCCGACGGAAGAGAAGAATGAGGCATCCAAGGATCTCTTCTATGAGCGCTTGGAGCGCACGTACGAGCGCTACCCCCGTCATGATATCAATATCGTGCTTGGCGACTTCAATGCTAGGGTGGGCAAGGAAGGGATCTTTGGAGCTACCGTCGGAAAATTCAGCCTCCATGACGAAACGTCCGACAACGGATTGAGGCTGATCGACATCGCCGAAGCTGCGGATCGAAAAACGAGAAACCAAATCGATCATGTTGTGATAGCCGGAAGGCACGCTTTCAGTGTTCTAGACGTACGCACACTCCCAGGCCCAAACATCGACTCGGACCACTATCTTGTTGCAGCCAAGATACGCACCCGCCTCTGCGCAGCAAAAAATATGCGCCCAAATATGCAAGGAAAGCTTAACGTCGAAAAGCAGCAATCGCACCAGACAGCCAGCTCTTTCCCTACTCGACTCTCACACCTGCTCTCAGAAAGCACTCTTCAACAAACCGACATATGCGGGCAGTGGAACCACATTTCCCGCTCATTAAGTACCGCCGCCGAAGTAGTCGGAATTCAGCGAGCCCGAAAAAACAACTGGTACGATGAGGAGTGTCAGGAAGCTGCAGAGAAAAAAGATGCCGCCTACAGGGCCACGCTGCGATCGGGCGCAACGCGCGCTATGTGGGACCGGGGGATCTGAAGAGGGAAGCGAGACGTATTTGCCGCAATAAGAAGAGAGAGGCCGAAATACGTGAGGGCGAAGAGCTTGAAATGCTGGCCGACAGGAAGAATGCCCGAAATTTTTACCAGAGAGTTAGGCGACTTACGGAAGGTTTCAAGACCAGGGCGTACTCCTGTAAGAACAATAATGGCGACCTAGTAACCGATGACCAGAGCGTACTTAAATTATGGAGGGAACACTTTTCTGCCCTACTAAACGGTAGCAGCACGGAGAGTTGTGGAGAAGAAGAACCCGAGCTCGCGGTCGATGGTGGCGGAGTCGACGTTCCACCGACTGACTATGACGAGGTACGTATAGCAATAACGCGGCTGAAAAACAACAAAGCTGCTGGAGCTGACAGCTTGCCAGCTGAGCTATTCAAGTACGGCGGCGAGGAGTTGATAAGGTGCATGCATCAACTTTTGTGTTGAATATAGTCAGATGAACGCATGCCCGACGACTGGAATTTAAGTGTGCTCTGCCCAATCCACAAGAAAGGTGACCCCACCATTCGCGCCAACTACCGCCGGAACAGCCTTCTAAGCATAGGTTACAAGGTCCTATCAAGCGTATTGTGTGAAAGACTGAAGTGCACCGTCAATGAACTGATTGCACCTTATCAGTGTGGCTTTAGACCTGGCAAATCCACCATAGACCAGGTATTCACAATACGCCAAGTCTTGGAAAAGACCCGCTAGAAAAGGATCGACACTCACCACCTATTTGTCGACTTTAAAGCCGCTTTTGACAGCACTAAAAGGAGTTGCCTATACTCCTCTATGTCTGAATTTGGCATCCTCAAAACTCATACGGCTATATAAAATGACGTTGAGCAATACCACCAGCTCCCATCAGAATTGGGAAAGACCTCTCCGAGCCGGTCGCCACCAAACCGGGTTTCAGACAAGGCGACTCCCTTGCATGTGACTTCTTTAATCTGATTTTGGAGAAGATAATAAGAGCTGCAGAACTGAACCGCTCAGGAACAATTTACTACAAGAGCGTGCAATTGCTGGCTTATGCCGATGACATCGACATCATCGGTAACAAAAACCGCGAAGTCTGTTCTGCCTTTTCCAAGTTGGATAAGGAAGCAAAAGGAAAAAGGAAGATAAGGAAGGTCTGGTGGTAAACGAGGACAAGACGAAGTATCTCCTATCATCAAACAAACAGTCAGCAGATTCGCGCCTTGGCACCCAAGTCACTGTTGACAGTTTCAATTTCGAGAAAGTAGAGAATTTCGCTTACTTGGGAACCAGTAAAGTCCTCTCTCGACGTACGAAAACCAAGCTCTATAAGTGACTCATCATGCCCGTGCTGGTATATGGCGCAGAAGCATGGACAATGACAACATCCGATGAGGCGGCTCTTGGAGTGTTCGAGAGGAAGATTTTGCGGAAGATTTACGGGCCTTTACGTGTTGGCGATGGCGAGTACCGCAGACGATGGAACGATGAGCTGTGTGAGCTTTACAACGACATGGACATAATGCAGCGAATTAAAATACAGCGGCTCCGCTGGCTTGGCCATGTCATTCGAATGGACACCGACGCTCCAGCTCTGAAAGTATTCAACTCGGAACCCGCTGGTGGTAGCAGAGGAAGAGGGAGGCCCCCACTGCGATGGAAAGACCAGGTGGAGAAGGACTTGGCTTCACTTGGCGTTTCCAATTGGCGGCAGTTGGCACAGAAGAGAAACGACTGGCCTGCTTTGCTGGACTCGGCCAAAATCGCGTAGGCCAGAGGTCTAAAACTTTTTCCCCAGACCCCTTTCAAAAGCTTACTGGTTTCGGTGGACCCCCAGCTGCTACATTTCTGACATATCCCCAAAGCTCATTAAAAAATTGTGAAGATTAGATCCAACGATATAAATATGCATCGCGGGTGAGTTAAAAAACTAAATTCGGAGTGGCAATAGTAAAAACAAAATATTTCTTGTGTTCTATTTATTAAAACAATGTTTGTGATTACACACTTGCAAGTTTTAAAAAACAGAGTTCGTAAAACGATCAAAGTACTCTCTCGCTCTAAGTAGTTATATTTTTTAATAATAACATAAGTCGAGACTTTCATTGCCGAACTAGTTTGGAAGTACTCAGAGAGAGGGCTGGCCAATGCCTTAAGTGCATCCTGGCTGTCACTTCAGATATGTAAACTTCTTCCCCTCTACCTGTCTTCCACCATGTAGTCCATGGCTGTGAGGATTGCAAATACCTTAGCCTGGAAGGGGGGGTATATTCCCCATTAGAAAAAGTGAAGCTTATTCCCATTAACTTCGAAAAAGACCCCAGATCCTGACACAGAATCAGCTTTGGAGCCATTAGTGAAGATTCGACAATGTGTGTGTCCGGGATCAGTACGGGAATTAAACCAGCATTCAACCCCAGGGAACTTTGTCAAATTCACTGAGAGCGGAATAGCGGTATCGAGATGGGCGCCACCTTTGTTCTCTACATCGTGGTGGCGTACTATCCTATATCACTGATAAGTACGGTGACCATCCGTCTTGTATTATACGGGACAGTCCTCTTTTTTGACCCACTGTCCTGGTAATTTATTTATTTTATACGGGACGCCAAATGTTCTGTATTTCTTTTAATGTCCTGTATTTGTCCCGTATTCGGTGTTTCGACGCCTTAACAGGTCATTTAAATAGCACGCCTATGAACGAGTTTTAAGTAATGTTAGTATATGATAGTAATTTTTTCCATAAACAGTTATTATTTTCTAATCTGAATGCCTCTGATTCGAATCAAGGAACACATGCAGTGACCAAAATAGAAATTAGGACTCCACTTTTTAGTAAGTTTTGGCTATTTTTCCTTAGTCTATTAAATGTTTATTATTTATTTTATGAAAGTAAAGCTCTTTTCCTAACAAAAACCATATAACATCAAAGTTCCAACTTTGTGGAAAAAGCTATAAAAATTAATTCTGCCATATTTCACCAAAATATCAAATTTTTTAAATAGAATCTTCAGAAAAAAATTAGGTTTGCAGTTTTGTAACTCATTAAAATTGAGTATAATAAAGTGTGAGTGGAAAGTACTGCTCATTTGCTTCTCTTTCAAAAAAAATGGTCGAACATACTTACTTTGTATGAAAACATTTAACGAATTTTTTTAACAAATTTTACGGGGAAAAATCTGGAGAAAACTATCCTAGAAATTTTCAGGGCTAATACATCTAAGATCATTGAAGAAGGCTTTAAGATCTGTAAGCTGTTGTGGAAAAAATTTGAAAAGTTATTTTTGTCCTGCATTCGGCTCTCATAAATATGGTCACCGTACTGATAAGACACAAGTGCTCAAACCTCTGCCGACAGCAATATTCGCCTCGCCCCAATCAGTATTATAAGAATATCAGTTTCTTTTTAGTCTGAAGGTGGCCTTCAAGGTTCCCCACGTATGAAGACACAAAGTGTCGGTAACTGCAGCAGTGCGTCAAGAGCACTACACTCAAAAAATTAAAGTTAAATAAAGAGGATATCAAGCAACCATTTTGGTTCTTTACTATCGAAAAATGTTCGTGGACCCCCACTTAGAACTTGTGGACCCCCATATTTTTTTCACGCCAACTAGACCCCCGTGGACCACTTTGGGAATCACTGGCTTAGGCGGTTACAGCGCCAAAAAAGAAGAAGCACAGAATAGTATGAGTTAATAATACAAGTTATACTTTTTTATATAAGTATTAGATTTTTTAAATCATATAAGTTCATTAGTTTTCATATAAGTAATTGTTTATTAATTCACATAAGTTTCACATTTTCATAGATTTTGTCAATGTGTAAAAGAGTCGAGTAAATATCTAATGTTTCTTGCATGCATTATTTTGAAGAAATTTCATATTTTTCTCATATATTTTCGGCTCTATTACAATTTTTTCATACAAGTAATATTTTTTTAACTTATAGAAGTTATGAGTTTTCATACTAGTATACAATTTATTAACTCATACAAGTTCCAATTTTTCATACAAGTATTAACTTTATTAACTCATAGAAATTATAATTTTATTAAATCGAAAGGAAGTGAAGATATTACTAAAGCAATGCATACAATTTTTAGAACAAAAATACCACAAAACTTGCAAACGGATAACGGTAAGGAGTTTTATAATAAGAAATTTCAAATTTGATGAGAAAGTATAATATTAATCATTATTCGACATATAGTATAATGAAAACTTCCATTGTAGAACTTTTCAACAGAATTTTAAATGAAATGATGTGGAAAAGATTTAGTTTAAAATGAAATTATCAATGCATTAATATATATAAAGAGTTAATAGAATAATATAATCTCAAAAGACATAGAACAATTGGAATGACCCCTATTTCTATTACTAAAAATAATGAACGTTTTATACTTCAACAAGCATATAATCATATCAAAGTTTTCAAACCTAGTAAACTGAAAGTCAGAGATCATGTACGCATTAGTAAATATAAGCATATGTTTGATAAAGGATACACACCAAACTGGACCACTGAAATTTTTAAAATTCGTATTATGCAAAATACTAATCCTATAACCTATTTATGAGAAGATTATCAAAGAACAGCAATAATTGGAGGGTTTTATGAAAATGAATAATTAAAAATACATTATCCAAACATATATTTAATTGAAAAGATTACAAAAACAAAAGGGAATAGCGTTTTTGTTAAATGGTTTTCTAATGACCATAATTCTTGGATTAATAAAAATGAAATAAAATAAATGATAGAACAATCATAAGCTTAATTTTACTTCTAATTTGATTTTCATGATATCAATAACAATTACTTTAACTGGGAATAGTTCAACTTTAGTGGGAGAATATTTTCCGTTAATTAAACTATCTTCAAGCTATGTGTGTGGGCTTTTAAATTTTACAACATATAATTATACAGGGTGTCCCAGAAGTAACGTGCCAAACTTTAGGGGAAGGTAGGTGGGGGGGTCAGCTCACTGATAAACAAAAAATTTTCAGGTAAAAGTGTCACCGTTTTTGAAATATTTACATTTTTTCGAATTTAAAAAAAA
>NW_023459534.1:0-34443 GCF_013731165.1 Rhagoletis pomonella | reverse complement strand
ATGTTTTTAAAATTTCAACAAAGCTATTATATGCGGGATCCTCAACCACTATTGGATATAGATAAATATAAATCCTTTGCTCCGCTTACTGTAATCGATGTCACCAATCAGAACGAAACTGTAAAATTAGGACATATTGATATTCGAATTGAATTCGATACCGAAGTTAACAAACCTATTCCAGCTAATACATCAGCATACTGTCTAGTAATTCATGATCGTTTAATATAATATTTACCTCTAACTGGTGTAATTAAAAAAGTTATTTAAATAAGTTTCATTATACTTAATTTTCGTTTTATTAATAAACCTATAATAAGATTTTTTAATAAGATCAAGTTAATAATGATTATATATTTATATGCATATAAAACTATTATATAGCAATATAATTTATATAATCAAATCAGCCCTGTTTAGCAGTTAGCTGTTTAATAGAAGAGCCCTGTTAGCTTCATTTAAAAGTATTGCTGTTTCATTAATATCTTTTAGAGTTGAAGTTAAGAAATAGGCGATATCTTCACGTTCATAGGAACCAATAGGTATTTCAACACATTTTAATTGAATCCTATTATGAAGTATAAATAGATTACTAAAATATATATTTAAATATGTTCTTTGTCAACAGTTTAGCATTAATATATTGAAGCAATGATGAAGTCAAGGTTAAAATGTATCTTTTATCAAATATAATGAAAACTGTTATGATTCATAAATATATATATTAATACTAAATAAACATGAAACAATATGTATTGGTGTCAAACCGTGAAACCTACTAATAGATATTGTACTTGCCATGCACAGTTAAAACCTTACAGGTATTTTTTACTGCTGAAGGAGGGTTTAGATCGCAAATTTTATGTTTGGATAGATCTCAACAAATTCCTTCAAATCTTACATCATTTCAATTTTCTCATAATCAACATATTAAAATAGAAACCGTTGGCGGTATGATTGTAATAGTTGGTACAGTTTACGAAAGTGATCCAAAAGATGTAAACTTTCATAGTTTTAAACCGACATGCGCTTTTAGAGAAATTGATGTGTTAGCTAGGCGGTATGCTAAAGAAGATATAATCAGTGTTGCCAACCCCAAAGGTACGAAAATCCCATTCTCCTTTGAAAAACGCCCTGTTTATCCCATTTTAAAATTCGAAAATCCCATTTATGAATACTAAATATTGAAAGTTTTTAAGAACAATATATATAAAGAGTAGATACAGTTACTCAAACAAATGACCACGTGTTGATTTTTTTAAATATTCGTAAGGTTTATCGAGATATTTTTTTTTTGGTATTTTTCTATGTAAATACCGTCCGAGGTTTAACTGAAATCATATCACAGATTCACACTTTATACAAAATTTAGGAAAACTCAACAAATTCTCGTAAAAATTTCAGTATTTTTTAATCTAATGGCCTTATTCATAAAAAATAAAATAGGTTTAAAGAGCTTTACAGAGTGACATTTCCATACAAATTTTCGATTTATAAAGCAGTTAAAATGTTCTTTATTTTTTATGAATGTGGGTGTAAATCTTTAAAACATTTTTGGGTATGCAGTTTTATAGCCCCAGCAAATTTAGTGTTTTGACTACATTCGAGAAAGCCGCTATGCAAGAAATATTTTGATATAAAGTTTGTCTAAAATGGGAAACGAATCCATACACTCAGAGAGGTGGGTGTCGTCGTTGACTCAGCCGTCACTCTTGGGGAAAATGAAAATTTACTGTGTAAATCATATAACTAAGTTTTCTACTTCATTAGTTTCGTGTTAAACTGATATTTGAATTCAGATGTTAACAGTTTGAAATGCTGAATTAAGGGTTAAAAAGAAATTACTTAAACTTTGAGGAAAAAAGTTTAAATGTGCCACCCGTCACGTTGGAATTAGCAGCAAATAAAAAAATAAAAAAAAACAATAGAACCATAAAATTGTATTTAGCTAAAAATCCCATTTTGAGACGCAAAATCCCACGCGCCCTTTTATGGTGCGAAAATCCCAAATTATGGGCGAAATCCCACGAGTTGGCAACACTGGATATAATTTCATCAAATAAGCGGACAACGCTAACGCTAAAAATAATAATTAATAAACCAAAATAAAAAGATATATATATATATATATATATATATATATATAAATGTAATACTGCCTAATTTCCTGACGTTGTATTGTTTATCTAGTGCTGGCCACCAAACTAACGCCGCACACGTTAGTATTGGTGCCCGACAATAAGGCCTGAATCGTTAATAGATTGTTCGCATTATATCGGTCCTTCACGGCATGGCACAAAAAAGTCTAAGAGCGTGCAATCCCGGCTCCGAGGAAGCCAATTGACTTCATCGAGACAGCTGATGACACAATTACCGAACGTTATCGCTCAAAATAAAAAACGAACGGCAACCCTAACAAAAAATATTTTCAAACTAAAGTTTTATTAAAACTTTCTTTTGCCACTCATATTTTAATATTTCATTAAAATTGTGTAAAAACTAAATAAATTAGGCTTTAGGTGGCAACCTTCTGCGAAGCATTTCCAAACTGAAATCTTTTAAAGCTCTGTCGTCTGATACTTTGATACATAATTCAATTACCTGAAGAATTAAATTGAATTAAATGTTTTATCACCAGGTAACTCTCCAAAACAGTTCAGATATAAATCCTTCTCAAACCCATGAACGATTAAATCACCCCTTTTAGTAATTTATTTAACTTAATAATTCATTTAAATATAAACTCTCTTCAAACCATCAAACAAAATTTTGATGTTTAAACTGAAGATTTCTTAGCACTCTTTCCTTTAACACCCATATTTTAATACTGCATATAACTAATTTCGGCTTTTAAAGCAGGTGGCAACCCTTCTCAAAACATTTTCAAATTACTACCTTTCTAAACTCCTTTAGTCTGGACCCCTGTGGGGGAACATTTTGTAAATTACCTATGTAATTTCCCTGTTTAAAATTTAATTTGATTTTTTAAACAGGGGCAGCACTCTCACAGTTAAGAAGCTTTTAATATCCATTTCGACTGATACCTATGGCAACTCTTTCCAAAAAGTAAAACCTCATTGCACATCTGCAACCAAGCCTTTTAATTTGACACCTAATTTTTGAAAATCGAGCGAAGGATGGGGATATGATGGTATTGATTTATAAATAACCTCAACTTGATTTTTTCCGGAAAAGTAAAAGACTACTGCACATCTACATATCAAGCCCTTTAATTTGAAAATCAAACGAATGGTTCAGGTCTGATGACCTGGACAAAAAGTCCTTTCGCGTATTATATATATAAATAGATATAGTTAAATTCGACTTTATAAACAGGTGGCAGTCCTTTTGAAAATTAGTTTCGCGCTAAGATATTCTTAAATATTCTTCGTCTAACATTGTGATACATATTTTAATCAACTGATGAATTAAGTTGAATTATATTAATTAAACATATGGCAACTCCGCTAAATATAGCTCAGAAATAAAGATTTTTCAACCCCCCTTCGATTGATACCCATATTTTAATAATTCATTTAACTTATATAATAATTTGAATTTAATTTTTAAACAGGTGGCAACCCTCTTTGAATAACTCAGTGAGAGGGGAGACCAGTATGTTTGCATGTATGTATATAAAAAAATATTTATTGGACCAAAAAGTAGTGGGTAGGCACTGTGGCCAATGGTAATCAACTATTACCACCTCCGCATGGTTGTAAGCCATGCAGAGTCCGCAGAAGACTCCGGAAGCAGTGTCCGGAGGATGCATCAGACTAGGCCGAGCATACTTTGAAGTGCCATCTAATTGAAACTTAAGACAGTTCAATTACATGGCAGTTGAGAAGTGCATGTGCAAAAATTTCATAAATTGCATAAAGGAAATTTTTGCACATGCAGCAGTACATGGCACGAATTTAGGCGCCCGGTGTTAGCAGTCGCGCCTAAACATACCGGCCCCCCCTAGACAATTTCGTCGTCTAGTGAATGTGACATAGCCGCAAATATCCGGTTCGAAGGACCATGAATAACTCAGTGAGAGGGGAGACCAGTATGTTTGCATGTATGTATATAAAAAAATATTTAGTGGACCAAAAAGTAGTGGGAAGGCACTGTGGCCAATGGTAATCAACTATTACCACCTCCGCATGGTTGTAAGCCATGCAGAGTCCGCAGAAGACTCCGGAAGCAGTGTCCGGAGGATGCATCAGACTAGCCCGAGCATACTTTGAAGTGCCATCTAATTGAAACTTAAGAAAGTTCAATTACATGGCAGTTGAGAAGTGCATGTGCAAAAATTTCATAAATTGCATAAAGGAAATTTTTGCACATGCAGCAGTACATAGCACGAATTTAGCGCCCGGTGTTAGCAGTCGCGCCTAAACACTCTTCCAACACCTCAAAAATATTTTGTTTGTTCAAACTAAAGTCTTCTAAATATTATTTCGTTTCACATCATTATTTTTACATTTCATATAACTTCTGGATAAGTTAATTAAATTCAACATTGCAAGAAGGTAGCAACCCTCTTCAAAATATTTTCAAACAGCCATCTTCTGAAGCCGCTTTCGTTATACGCCCATATGTTGAAACATATTTTTCCTAATTAATTTTCTTAACTCAAATTGAATTTAATTTTTTAAACAGGTGGCAACCCTCCTAAAGTTAAGTTAAGAAACAAATATTTTCAAATCCTTTCCACTGATACTTATTTTGTAATAATTGATTTGTTTAGATAATTTTAATTAATTTTTTTAAGTGTGGCAGCTCTTTTCAAAAAACCTTATTGCATATCTGCAGTCCAAGAGTTTTAATTTGACACCTTATTTTAGAAAATCAAACGAACGGTGCTGTTATGACGGCATTGTTTATCTTATAGTTTATATTCAATTGTTCTACAGGTGGCAACTCCTTTCGAAAAAATAAAACAAGTTTTCACATTGCTACAGGCCAAGCGCTTTAATTTGACACCCCATTTTTGAAAATCGAACGAATGGTGCAGATCTTGTATGCGGAACAAAGAATGCCTTCGCGTATTATTTTGAACTTAATTTTTTAAAAGGTGGCAACTCTTTACGAAAAAGTTAAGCCTTATTGTCCACCTAAAGTCAGAGCCCTTTGATTTGACACCTCATTTTTGAAAATCGAACGAACGGTGTGGATCTGATGGCATTGATTATTAAATTATTTGAATGCAATTTTTTATCAGGTGGCAACTCTTTTCGAAAAAGTAAAACCTTATTGCACATCTACTGACCAAGCGCTTTAATTTGACATCTCATTTTGAAAATCGTGGGCAGTCTGCACACGGTTCGTATAGCTGTAGACGCGTATAACATTTTTTATGCAGCAACGATTCCTCTACGCCTCAAGATCTACACACGAAGCAACTTCAAAGCGTCAAAGTATCAGGCAAAAAATGTTAAGTGATGCAAAATTATTATTTCTTTAATTAATTTTCAGTTATTTTTCTATTATTTGCGCCAATTTTATTGTGTTATCGTCTTTTTTTTATGAAATGCATGCACGCACACGAAAATCGTAAACAAACCTCTTCTTCTTTCTCTTTTCTAAGCGTACGTACGCCTAGCTACCAACACTGTTGTACGCCAAGCGATTTGCAGCTAGTTTGCTTTGACGAATTCGCGCAGCTGACGACTCGTATAGAGCCCTCCATTTAAATGCACGTGTGCGGCATCAAAGCGTACAACTTTCGTATGTAGCATCTAATACGCGTCTAAAGCTATACGACCCGTGTGCAGACTGCCCAACTGTTACCCAAGTTGAGAAATAAAAGGGTCCTTTCTAGATTTTGCGAAAAGAGTATTTTATTGTTAATTTTCCACAGATTTTACTTTCGTTGTTTTAATTAGTTTTTAAATTTTAATCCTTATTTACATTTGCCAGCAGTGTAAACTTTGAAAAAAAAGTACATTTGGTTTTCGTCAGTTAATTTGTTCCATATCTTCTGGAACCATAGGCAAATTTTCTTTATTTTGAGTCCCTTATAAGGCCTCCAACATAAGGCCTCATACTCAAAAATAGAATAGACTCGGAACTGGTGACTAGTACGGTCATTCATTCGACCAAAACATATACAGTTTTTCTTTTTTGTATTTTTTTTATACAAAGCCTAAGAAAAAATACATCTGAAAAAGACTTGCGTGCCAAATAAACTTTTCTCTCAAAGTTTAAACTGCTGACAAATGTAAATAAGGATTAAAATTTAATAACTAATTAATACAACTAAAGTAAAATCGGTGGAAAATTAAAAACAAAATAGTTTTTTCGCAAAATCTAGAAAGGACCCTTTTATTTCTCAAAAAAAAACCGGGGTAACAGTTATTCGTCGCCACGCTGTATATGTATATGAGCATTCGGAGCAGCAGCAAACCATATGGCGGTCCTGGACCCGACATCTTGTGGCGGTTAGCGGAGCGATGGAGAATATGTGTATATATGTATATGAACATTCGGGGCAGCAGCAAACCATATGAGTTGCTCTGCTGCTCCGGGTCTATAAGCCTTTGGATGTGCGTTAATTTGCGGCAGGCTATCCGTAGTCGTGGATGCCAACTATATGTATCCTTGTTAAATAAAACTATTGCTCTTTAAGTTAACTATGTCAGTTTAATATTCAACAAGTAAAATATATAATAAATTAACAGGAAAATTACGTGGTATAAAAAGATGTGTGCACTTCGTGAGATCCAAGGAAAAAAGGAAAGAAAATATGTATCTATACCGCCAAGATAAAGTGACAAGGTTGCATTTTAGAAATGTGATTGATCGCTAGTTGGCGTTGCCACAATACTCCCCCAAGACTTCTAGGAAGCGTAGCGTGGCGGAAGTCTTACAAGTCTACCCAGCCTTGTTTTCTGCTCTACTTTAGACGGTTTATTTGTTTGTGAAGTAGCCGAATTATCTTCTTGAGGATTGTCAGTCGTTGGCGTAGGTTGCGTTGGTAGTAGCCTCGTTGTAGCGAGTGGTTCTTTGCAGTCCTGAGAGATCAAACCAGGTTTGACACGATCTAAGGAAACGACTACAGTTTTATTGTTGATTCTAAGCTTCAAGGTCTTGGGAGATCTTCCTTCTACTTCGTAAGGACCATTATATGGCGGTGTTAACGTGTCATTTCGAACAAAAACGTGCGTTGCGGTTTGTAAAGAAGTAAAGACAAACGGTTTGCGGTATAGTGATGAGCAGTATTTGCTGGCTGAATTTCGTGCATGTACTCGATCAGTTTCTGAACGAATTCTGAGCGTGGTGTGTTTTCGCGTCTTTCACACATGTCCCCAGGTAATCTAAGTGAAGAACCATAAACTAATTACGCAGGTGTAGCCTTAATATCTGGCTTGTATACCGAACGTAGACCAAGCAGCACTAAGGGAAGTTGCTATGGCCAGTTGGATGGGTTGATGCACATTGGCGAAGCTTTAAGTGTGCGGTGGAACCTTTCGATCAGGCCGTTTGCTTGAGGATGGTATGCTGTTGTCCGTAAATCCGTTATGCCCAGAAGACGCGACAATTCCCGGAAGAGCGTCGACTCGACCCTGGTCCATCGTAATCCGCAAGGGTACACCAAAATGCTTTATCCATCCATTGAGTAGCGCGAGAGCTACTGTGTCTGCGTTTATGTCTGTCAAGGGAATCGCTTCTGGCCATCGAGAAAAGCGATCAATTATTGTTAAGCAATATTTGTAACCATTTGATGGTGGAAGGGGGCCAATGAGATCAATATTTATGTGATCGAAGCGTTGCGATGGTAAACTGTATTTTTCCAGTGGCGAAATTACGTGTCTACCCACCTTCGAGCGCGACATGGAATGCAATGCGATACGAATTTACCAACATCTCCATCCATGCCTCCCCAAACGAAGTGCTGTTTTACTAGTTGTTACTGTTTTACTGTTGCTTTTTCCGGGGTGTGCTATATTATGAAATTTCGCGATTACTAATTGACGTTGCTGCAGTGGTACGTATGGTGCTTGCTCGCCGGAAACATCGCACATGATGGAGGTGTCTGTCGAAGGCAACGTTACCCTTTTCAGCTTGAGAGACGTTTTATTTGAATTTAGCAACTCGCGTTGTTCGTCACAGGTTTTCTGTTGCTTGGCCATTTCCTCATAGTCTATGGCGTCCCCAGTGGCGATGTTGATGGTGTTGATGAGGTAGAGCGTATCTGCGGTGATATTAGTTGCTCCCGAGACATATATAATATTTGTAGAAAACTGTCCTATAAAATCTAGGGGACGAATCTGTCGAGGAGATGCGTTGTCTCTCTTCTGGGCAAACGTGAGCGGCTTATGATCCGTCGCAATATTGAATTCCCTTCCTTCCAACAAGTGCCTAAAATTTCGTGAGAAAAACGCGATCGGTTGTGGCTCACGTTGTGACTGTGTCAACTACTTGGTGTATTACTGCGCCCATTGCGCTGTCGCTTGCATCTGTACATAACATAATGCTAGCTGACGGAGCTGGATGTACCAACAACGTGGCGTTTGCAAGATCGTCTTTACACTTCTGAAAGTAAGTCGTCCCATAAAAGAGCTGTTCTGTATTTTTTGTTGTTTCCCACAATAAGTGAGTTTAGATGTTACTGATGATGAATCGCGTGTGGTATGAACCGCCGGTAAAAATTTATCATAGCTAAGAAACGTTTGAGCTCGAATGCGAATTTTGGTAGTGGGAACTCTTGGATGGCCTTGATTTTTTCTGGTAATCGGCTGATCCTTGCGCTGTTATCAAGTGCCCTAAAAATTAAATTTGTGGGGCCCCGAAGACGCATTTCGTTGGATTTATTGTTAAGCGGTGTTGCCGTAAGCGTTCGAAAACCAAACGTAGGTGCGAAGTGTGTTCTGCTTCGGTTGTAGATGCTACGCAAATGTCGTCAAAGTAACAAAAAGCAAAATCGAGACCTCGAAGTGCTTCATGCATATACCTTTGTGCGGCGTTTCGCAACCCAAATGGCATACGCATGAACTCAAAAAGTCCGAAAGGTGTAGTGACTGCTGTCTTCGGTATTTCTTCGGCGGCAACTGGAATTTGGTCAAATCAATTTTATAAAAAACATTTTTACCGTGTAAGTAATATGTAAAGCCCTGGATATGAGGCAGAGGGTACCGGTCAGGAAGAGTTTGTGCGTTGAGTGCCCTGTAATCACCACAGGGTCGCCAGGTATTATCGGCTTTGTGGACTACATGAAATGGCGAGGCGTAGGGGCTCTTAGATGGTCTGCAAACGCCGATTCTCATGAGGTGTTGAAATTCTTCTTTAACTGACTGGTACTGGACTGGATTTCCAAAGACAGGGACTGCATCAAAAGGTTTATTGATTTGCGTAATTACCTTAAATTCCCGTAGTAATTCTGCGTAGTTACAATTGATGTCATATGTTGTTATGGAATATTGTTGTACGCCGTTTGCGTGCGCTGCTTTGCTTTTTCCTTTCGTAAGTCCGTCGATGATAGTAGCATTGCGCATGTCTATCAGAATGTTGAAGTTGGTGAGGAAATCTGCTCCAATTATATTTTGCTTGCTTTCAGCCGCAATAAATGTCCATTCGAAGTCTCTACAAAGTCCGAGGTCTAAGTTTAGACGAACGAACCCAAATGGTGTTATTTTAGTGTTATTGGCAGCGCACAGGTGCGGTGTTGATGTTGTTAGGGCTTTACGATTAATGCCTGTTACACTAATAATCGAAATTTCTGCGCCCGTGTCTATTAAAAACTGTCGATTAGTACGGCGGTCGAGTATGAAAAATCTGCTACTCATGTTAGAAATGTTTCTTGGAACTTTTGAAGCACCGTGATGTACGTAGCTTGGGTTGCTGTTACGCTCGACGCCAGTAGCTGCTGATGGCGTCGATTTTATTCGTTTTTTGCTGCGCTAAAATTGCAAGGTGGATTGCACGTTTGAGCTTTGTCGCCAAACCTTTTGTGGTACCAGCAATCGCCGTGGTGGGAGCTGGATGACCAGCGCGGAGTACTGTTGTTTCGACGGCGAGATCGAGATCTACGATTACTATCCTGGTTAGCTTTAAGTTCGATACGGGAAAGAGTCTGCTCGATGCGTTTAATTCTTTTGCTGGGAATGCTTGTTTGGATCACGAGCGCTGACAACATCTACTGAGTTAACTCGTACGACGTCAATTATTTCATCAGCGATGGATGCTAGTTGCTCTAATGACATATTAGGGTTACCCTTGTCGATGCCAGTGATAACTGCGCGTGCTGAACCTGGTGGCTTTTGAAGCCAGAAATCCTTGATAAGCTGTTTGTCTGTTGTAACACCAGTTCGTTGAAGCTGAGTCAGCACGTGACTGGGTTTATTGTCACCGAGTTGTATGCCAGATGTCACCTGCTCTAGGCGAGCAATGGGTGACACTGAAAATTTGCTTAGCACCGTTGTGCGTAAAGTCTTGTACTTATCTTTCGCCGGAGGATTTCTGACAACGTCAAATGCTTGCTCATGGAGTCGTTCGTCCATGTACATGACCGCTATATTAAATTTTGCGTTGTCGCGCTGATTCATTTTTCCAAAGTTGAACTAAGATTCAATGCTTTGCAACGAAAACCCACTTAGTTGTGGCACTTGCACTCGAGCAACAAAGCTATTTATGGTGGCATGTTCCGTTGTTTCGACCTTTGGCGGGTTTTCTAGAGACTTCTCCAGCATTGAGTCGTTGGTATCCTCGTTGTCAGACATTTTGGTCTACCAAAAGTTGCGCAAAATTCTTTGTGTCCCTTGTACGTTGTGTTACAAAAAAAAAAATGGCGGAGCCTTGTTCGTGCGAAAATTGAGGAGCGTTTCAATTCCAGAAACTTCTTTGTCGTGAACGAAACTAGGGGTCACCAATTTGGATGTGCGTTAATTTGCGGCAGGCTATCATGGATGCCAACTATATGTATGTATCCTTGTTAAATAAAACTATTGCTCTTTAAGTTAACTATGCCAGTTTAATATTCAACAAGTAAAATATATAATAAATTAACAGGAAAATTACGTGGTATAAAAAGATGTGTGCACTTCGTGAGATCCAAGGAAAAAAGGAAGGAACATATGTATCTATACCGCCAAGATGAAGTGACAAGGTTGCATTTTAGAAATGTGATTGATCGCTAGTTGGCGTTGCCACAAGCCCTTTATTTATACTACTAAAGCATTTACTTCTTTATGATATCAAGGTATTACACGGAATGTACCTGTACTAGGTGTTTAAAAAGTTCATGATCAGTGTAACACCGCGTAATAGAATCACTCAAAATACTTTTCCACTCATCGTTTAAATCAAACTGATCAACATCTGTGTGTACCGCTATGCTTACTTAACTAATTTACATTCATTTAAAACAAGTTCAGAAGCCATCCAAATTTATTTCATGTGAATGAAGGTCCGCTGATAAGATTCATATGAACGTCGCTAATTTACCACAGAGTATGGCAGCCTTTTTTTAATTACACAGGTCAAGGTGACTCACGCCCATGAGATCAGAGTAGTGGTTTCCGATAGATTTTGGGTCGCTGAATCCAAATCTGAGCACAGAATTGCTCGATCTCATCAGGTTTTTTAAATATCCTAACCTAAAAGTGCGAAAAATGCGACTTTTGCCTATATTTGAGGTTATGTAGCGACTCGACATTTCGTTTTCTCAAAAAACTGTATATACTACCTTAAAGTATAGGTCTTACTCTTTCAAATGCCGCTGAGTTTACTCAAATATCATTTTTTCGCTAAGATATGCAATTTTTAAGTTTGGAAGTTGTATGAATTACGCAGCTTTTTTTGAGGTCTTTGGACTGTATTTCTTTAAGCTTACACTTTTGTATTTGATATTTTTCTTATCTTATATTATCTTTGACTTAGTATTAACGTTACCAGCACATCACATCACATTACATCACATTTAATAAAAATTAGTTTTACAATATTTAAAAATTGCTTTCACTTAAGAATTAATTTAAAAAATTCCATTTTGTGTTTAAAAAGTATTTTTAAGTTATTATTTTTATTACGCGTTGCCTTTTTCAGTTTAAGTGTCACCTTGACCTGTGTTACCAATTACTAAATTTTATTTCTGGGTATGGTATGCAAAAAATCCCGTTTTTGGACAGAAAATCCCATTCGCCCTTTTTAGTTATAAAATCCCGAAAAAAGGGCGAAATCCCGCAAACTGGCAACACTGATCCCGTATTACATAAGCAAAATGTTCTGAAAAATCATTAAAGCTGCGGCCTAAATGGTGCGTTATTGCTGGAAGTGCGTTCCTGAGCGTTCCGGCCCATTTAGGCCGCAGCTCAGCGAATTTAGTTGATTCAATTTTGTGATCTGGATACTTTTAGACAGTACAAATCGGTTGATTTTCTAAAATTTCGTCCGCCATCTTGGATCCACCATTTTTAATTTTTCAAATCTGACCTCTGTTTCGTGATCAGCGACTCCCTCGTAGGTCAAATTTGGTGCGAATCGGTTGATTTTTAAAAATTCGGCTACCATATTAAATTTTTCCCCGTCATATTGAATCGGCCATGTGGGATTATGGCAACCTATAGTTCCAGCTTTTTAGGGGCGCCCATCAGGTACAATTTACGCTGAAAACTGACCCGATTGGTTGTAAATTTTTATTTTTACGAGCTTTTGTTGCTATTCATTCGATTTTTCTCCGGCTTCCGGCCACCATATTGAAGCCGCCATATTGGATTTCTCAAAAACGCACTCGGAATATGAAAGCAGATGCTCTAAGCTTTAAAATCAGTCCTTGGTCGATTTTTTTGGTTTCTTCTAATTTTGACGTAGCTATAATCCGGTGGATGCGGATTGTCCCATATATGTATATATGTTGTAATATTTCTAAAACTACCGAATACTTTTTGTTGGGTAGCTGGTGAGGCCTAGTCTCCAGTCTACCTTAATGTGCATCGGGCGGAAAGGCCTAGTTTCCGCTCCGCTGCTAACGAGCTTTCGATCACGGTCGAAAAGGACGAGTTTCCGATCCATGTTCTCGTCGTCACTCATGTACTACCGCTCGATTTCATTCTGGGCAAACCGTCTGAATTACCGTGTTCCAGCGATTTTCGTTTTCTTCTTTCGTTACTTTAGTGCCACTACTTCGATGTGGGGCAGGCGGAAAGACCTCGTTTCTGCGCTGCGGACGGGCTGCTGGACATGGTCGGAAAGGCCCAGTTTCCGGTCTATGCTAGCAGCTTTTTCGAGTGCTATCCCACATGTACATATAATATCTTGGAAATCATACTTGGACTTATTCATTATTCGTTACATCGGAATTGCCATCTAGCCATAAACCTATCTTTTCTCTAAACGCTCTGATGATTCTGACATGTTTTATTTCCTCAGGGACGGCATTATACATTGCTAGTCCATTATTAAATACTGAAATTTATTTGTCTGTCTAGTTAAGTACTGGTGAACATCTGAGTTTCGTCTTACTAAAGACTCTAAATATTCCGGAAGAAATCCATTTTCTATTCTATAAACAAAAGTCAACACATCTCTTTTTACTTCCTTTGCTAGCCTTATTCTTTTAACATATTTGTCATTGAGAGTATTGCAGAACAGTATCTTATATGGGGTACCAAAATCATTTTAAATAATGTAAATTTTCCTGCTTTGGAAATAGTTTTCCTTAATCTATGCAATAAATTTACTTTCTTTGCTATTTTACCATTTATATATTCAACATGGTCTTTAAACGTCAAATTGTTATCTATAATTAGCCTGCCTGATTGGTGCTTTGTCAGTAATCTATTTTTTGATATGTACTTTAATAATATTTCATGTACTATAGTCTCAATCACTTTGCTGCGAGAGTATTAATTGGCCTGAGGTCATTACAATGTTTTTTTTTTTTTATAATGTGTATTTATTTATTGAATCTTTCTTTCGAAACTAACAATAGGTTTTCAAATCTAACAAAATTACTGCGGCAACGCTTAAAAATGTTCGTATTTTTTTATATATATATTTATTGCAGTTGTTGCGGCTGTCGGAGTGGACAAGATTCCGAGCAGCAAGATCGCTGGACAGGCGGTCTCAAAGGACGAATTCCAGAGCCACACGGCCAGAGCGGGTGGAAAGGACTAGTTTCCACGCCGCGCCCTCGCTTCTCTATATTTAAGTGATTACAATCCAGTAGGCTATGTTCGGTCGGAAAGGATAAGTGTCCGAGCCGCACTGACACTGGTGTTGGGTGGTCGGTCTGAAAGGACGAGTTGCAGAGCCGACATTGATATATTGCGGATATCCACATATATTATATTGCTCATTGGTATTTAATAAGAAAGGTCGACATATTAATATTGCATTGGCTTTATTCAACAGGATATTAATTTTCGCTTGCATTCTTTTATGCGTAGCTTACACTTTACTGCCTTTTAGTGTGTTCTTATAGCCAAATAATTTGGCATGTGTCAAGTTACATATGAGACATTGTTGAGTAATGCACGCAAATGAAAGTAGACGCAAAATGTGGAATATGCTTATGTCAACAAAAACGTGGGAATAAAGCATTTGCATTAATTATGCTTATGTAAACCAAAACTTGGGAATAAAGCCTTTACAATAATTTTGCTTACGATCTAAAGTCTCTATGGCCTTATTATTTAGCTACGTAAGCAGTTAATTTGTTTAAAAAACGTAAAAAGAATCAAGCAAACAACAGTGTTCGAACTTGGCGTAATCGCTATTATTCTGAACATTCTGGTGACCCCTGTGAAAGGACATTCAGCTTAAACAAGGCCAGTGCAGTAGTTTAAGGAGCCACAAAACTAAAAAGAAGAAAAATTGATGATGCGTCAGCTTCAAAAGTCAACACAGAAGCACGGCATGATACTGGAACCAAACATGCAGCTTCCAACGAGTACACTAAACTAGTTCGCAGGCAAGGGGTGATGATGACCTCGTTGTGACGGTTACTGTTGTCGACATTTTACCACAATGTGTTCCAACAATTAATAAGCTGTGGGAAAATATAGAAGACATTCACTGCAGGATATATGAGATGTTCGACGACCCAACCGTGCAGGGCTACAAGGTCGATAACTTCATTTCACTTGAATATTGGGAAGAAAAGGTACGGAGTACTTTGCAAGCAGCTAATAGTGACTCCCATACAGAGCAATCTTCAAACCAACTTCCGATTAAACTGCAATCAATTTCATTGCCGAAGATAATAATTCCAAAATTCGATGGCAAGAATTTCATGACCTATTCTCGTAACTGGTAATAAATCAACCTCTTTCAAAAGTTCAGAAAATGTGGTACTTGAAAACTCACTTAGTGGGGGAGGCTGGAAATCTAATTAAACATTTCGCATCAACAGGAGAGAATTCTGCTGCAGCTTGGTTCATGCTTCTGGAGCGTTACAACAGCAAACGCTTGCTGGTGAGCAAGTTAGTACATGAGCTAACTACTACACCTGGAAGCACATCAATGGACAATGTTAAAAAACTGCATGATACAATACAAGAATGTCTATTAGCATTGCAAAATTTGCAGATAGACACATCAACGTGGGATCCACTTCTGCTCCCCCTTCTACTAAAGAAACTGGATCAACCGACTCGTTTGCGGTACGAACAATCATTATCAAAGCCACGGGAGGTACAAACACTCAAGGAATTCCTCCAATTTCTGGAGAAACACTTTCAATCCATGGAAGCGATGGGTGTCAAAGACAAATGTACAAGCTCAACTGCAAAGGTGTGCACTTCAGTCACATCCAAAAGGTCATGGAAAAGGCACTTGCAGCATGTGCAAAAAAGGAAAACATCCATTATTTTCTTGCAAGGAATTTTTACACGCTTTCAGTTCATACAAGGGCAGAAATATTGCCACAATTGCCTAAAACCGGGACATGGTTCTAAGAATTGTATATTAAGAAACTGTCTGAAATGCAACAAAAAACACAACACGCTGTTACATTTCGAGGATTCAAAAAGGGATGTGAGCAAAGACATTACATCAGTAGCCACTCCAATACAAGGCAACGAATCGCAAAGTACTACACCATCCAGGACCAAATCAACGCCATCAAAAGACGAAGCAGCGTCACTTACCACCGCAAAGCACACAAAGTCAAACACATATGTACTACTCAGCACTACCATGGTGAAAGTTAGAGGAATCGGAACAGAAGTGCAGTGTCGGGAAATTCTCGATTCAGGCTCACAAGTTAATTTTGAATGAACTAATTTTGACTGAACGATTGGTTAAACGTCTTGGCATCTCAACTTAACCATCATCAATCTCCATTAGTGGCATGGGGTCGAGGAGCACTAAGATACAGCATCGAGTCAATGTGGCGCCACAGTCTCGGATCAACAACTTTACAACGCGGCTAGAGGCACCGGTATTGCCTCAGATTATATCCCCGCAGCCTTCGCAAGAAATCAAGATCGACGAATGGCAAATACCTGAGAACATCATGTTAGCCGATCCATCATTCAATCGTCCTGACAAAATTGATATATTGTTGGGGCGGAATTCTACAACCAACTGATGGCAGCAGGGCAAATCAAACTGTCAGATGACCTACCCATTCTGCTAAATACAGTGCTGGGATGGATAATCGCGGGAAAAGTTGGTGGCAACTACATCTCAAATGCAATATGTGGAATCTGTACCAACGATGACATCAATTTAGATGCAGCCATTGCTCGATTATGGGAACTTGAGGATGTTGCAACTGCAATAAAACAACATTCCGTAGCCGAAAAACCAATGGGATGGCGTATAATCGATTCCTGGCCTTAGAACGTCGACTGGCAAAATCGCTCCAGACAAATAATCAATATGTACAATTTATGGAGGAATATGAGAACTTGGGGCACATGACGCAATTGGATATTGATTCCATCAGTAAACCTAGGTACTTCATTCCTCACCATTGCATTGTGAGACCCGAAAGCAAAATTACGTGTGGTGTTTGACGCATCAGCAAAATCGTCCACTGGCATGTCTTTGAACGACCTCATGTATACCGGAGCGAGCTTTTCACCATTTTACTTCGCTTCCGTTTGCCCAGGTTCGTCTTCACCACAGATGTAGAAAAAATGTATCTACAGATGCTCATTCAACCGGCCGAGCGCAAATTCCAGCTTATCATCTGGCGAAAGGATTCAAGCCTACCAATAAAGCATTATCAGCTAAATACAATCACATATAGGACAAGATCTGCTCCATATTTAGCCAACAAATGTTTGCAGAAAATTGCAAAAGAAAATGGATTACAATATCCTCTTGGTACTCAGTTTCTACAGGACAATTTTTATGTAGATGACGGAATTGGTGGGTCAGACAGCTTAACCACGACGATGGAAATCCAACAGCAACTGATACACATCTTAGAACAACGTGGTCCTAACCTAAGAAAATGGTGCGCCAATCACTCACAATTACTGCAAAATGTTGGCAAGGAGGAACATGAAGTTGACATAGACTTTGACAATGACATCGATCAAACTATTAAAACGTTGGGGTTAACATGGATGCCTAAGATGGATCGATTCTGCGTAAAGCTATGCCTAGGAAGCTGCAGTCTTGCAAATAAACGCTCAGTCAGCGCCGATCTTGCAAGGCTCTTCGATCCGTTGGGGATACTAGCACCAATTGTAGTCATGGTAAAAATGTTTATTCAAGATCTCTGGCAACTAAAACTGACATGGGATGAAGTATTACCAGCCGATTTGAATGAGAGATGGACAACATTCCGAAATGATTTGCAAAAATTGGACAACATGCAAGTTTCACGGCACGTATTTGAAGGATACATCCCAGCAAAAATTCAAATTCATGTCTTCTCCGACGCATCAGAAAAGGCATATGGTGCTGCGATTTACATTAGATACAAGCTGGATGAGGGACTAGTACAAGTGAGGCTGCTCAGCGCAAAATCACGTGCAACTATTCCTCGGCTTGAGCTCTGTGCATCAGTACTGGGTGCTCAATTAACTACAAGGGTCAAATCAGACCTTAAGTTAGACGATGTAGCTACATACATTTGGACTGATTCACAAATCGTATTGGCATGGATTAACTCATCCTCAGCATCATACCAAACATTTGTGGCAAACCGTATAGCTGTTATTCATGAGCACACTACCGCTGAACAATGGCGGCATATAAGCTCAAAAGAAAACACAGCTGACATTCTATCACGAGGACTGCCGCCGGGGAGGCTAGAAACCTGCAATATGTGGTTTTATGGGCCAACAAACTTGCTTGGTAAAGAAGACAATTGGCCTTCAAAGTATTCCAAAACATTATCATTAATCGACGAAGGTATCAACATGGAACGGAAAAGGGTGACATCAGTCGCTGTTGCAACCACTGGACATGAAGGAAGCGTACTTTATAGCATTCGACACAATGGCTCTTTCAAAACAAAGAGTAACCGGCTACGTGCTGAGATTTACCAACCAGGCCGGAAACCAATCGTGACAGTCAGACATTCCCCTGACCGTACACGAATAGGAAAAAGCGCTTGTGGTAATCGTTCGTACAATGCAGCAATTGGACTTTGAGGAAGAGCTTCAGCACCTTAAAAAATACAACGAAGTTCGCAAAAACAGTTCTTTCCGCAGCCTGTCACCGTTTCTGGACAATAATGGCATCGTCCGAGTTGGAGGGCGTCTACAAGCAACAGAACTTGCATACGATGCCAAACACCCTATGCTAATTCCACGTAACAATTCACTCGCCAAATTATTAGTACAAATGATCCATAAAGAAAACCATCATTGTGGACCTCAAGCGCTCTTACACAAGGCAAAGATTTTGGCCTATTAAGGGAAAATTGCTGACACGATCAATTGTGCTCAACTGTGTAAGATGCACCAAAGCTAAGCCAAAACTAATGAGCCAAATTATGGGAAATTGCCTTCAACAAGAGTAACTCCAGCAAGACCATTCATCAACTCAGGCGTGGACTTCTGCGGGCCATTTTGGGTTCACTTCAAGATAAGGGGAAAAAAACCACAAAAGGCCTATGTAGCGGTATTTTGCTGTTTTGCCACCAAGGCAGTATATGAAGGAAACGACGGTGTAGTGAGAGTGGCTGATGTAAAAACTGCTAGTGGCACTTGCAAGAGACCTATTCATCGGCTTGCACCCTTGCCCAAGGAAACAAATGATGCCACAGAACGACAATCAACCAACAAATTGCTTGAGGAAAACAAAATTCCATCACGGAGGAATAAGTCTTCCTTACACCAAGGACTTGCTACACTTCTTATTACCCTACTCATCTTACCATTGGCTTTAGGAGCTGAACTTCAAAATAAGCGATTTGGTTCAAGGCTTTGCATTCATTTTGAAGGAATAGGCTCAACAGCCATATCAACCACCGATTGGAACCTAATAATCTACTACGACATGGAAGGATTTTTGGTAGAACTAGCAGCGCTGTCAAATGGCACAAGAACCCTGCGCCATTTATGTCAAGAAATCACACAAAAAAGCGCATGTCTTTCTCTGGTAGCACATCTTGAACAGACTGAAAAAGAGTTGCAGCTAGACTACGCAATAGTAAAATCTAATCGGCATAAACGAGGTGCCATTGATGCAGTTGGAAATATCGCTCATTCTTTGTTTGGAGTACTGGGCGCAGAATATGCAGAACAAATTTCCAAAACAATCACACATGTCAAGGAAAATGAACTACATCTGCTGCACCTGATCAGAAATCAAACATCCATTGTGGACTCAACCATCAACATTTTGAAGCAGGATCAAAAAGCGGTCAAGAGGAAGTTCGACATCATTGATCAACAAGTGAGTCAAATATTCCAGAGGATCAGCAACGACACGCATGAGATATACCAAGAAAAATTATTTCGAATCTTTTCCTCGTTATCCATCCAACTCACACTTATGGCAGCCAATTTGCAAAGAATGCAATCTGCAATATTAGCCGTTCTAATAGATACTCATCACGGAAAAATAAGTCCTCTTCTGCTGACGCCCAGCCAATTGCAAGACGAAGTAAACAAAATTAAACTTCACTTATCAGCACCATTGGAACTGCCTGTAAACCAAGAAGATTTACTCCAGCTATACCAACTCATGACGGTTAAGGGAGGACTTACAGAAAAGCATGTTGTATTCAGCATCACATTGCCTCTGGTAGAGCATGATTGATATAACTTATTCAATCTGCTACCAATTCCTACTTGGACTAATGGGACTATGATTGAAATAAGTCCGTGTGCTGCAGTTTTGGCAATAAGCACAGCTCTCGGTCAATATTTCCCGCTGAGCATCTCCAAATTTAAATCTTGTGTGGATATTAGAAATGGAAATTACATCTGTTCTAAAATTCAAATTCGTTATAGTCACGGTTTATCTAAATGCGCATGTGAAGTAAATTTATTCAACAACAACACCCAGTCAAGTTGTCAACTGCGAAAAACACCAAACGATGTTGCATGGATATCACTACAGCATAAAAATCAATGGATTTATGCCACGTCAGTTTTATCTCGTGCGACAGTAGTATGTGGAAAAGAATTCATTCAGGTGATTCTAAAAGGATCAGGACTGTTATCACTCCAACCAGACTGCATACTCAAAAATAATTTTATATCAGTTCAAGCAGATCAGTTGATATCGACGAGTCTTTGCTCGTCCTACACTAGCCTGGGAGAAATTTCCGAAGTAGCTGCAGCAGAACATATAAAGCCTCTTCTTCAATCACGGGATGATGAGAAATACATAACACAAATACAAAACCTCACGTCCTCACAATCATCATTGGACAATCAACGCATATTAGAACTCCCAAACAAACTTGAAGCACAAAATGCGCACCACATAACGGTTGGATACACTGCCTTGGTTACAGTTTTGTGCCTTTTGGTGCTCATGCTAGTCAAAAGAAAATTTAAAACAGCCAAACAGGAAACATTGCACGCATGAAAAACCCACACCTGCGCCTCGACATTCTCAAGGAAGTTTGGACTTTACGATAAACATTTAGAACAGAACCTGCAAAGGAATTCGAGCTGCGCTCACCGACATATTAATATTGCATTGGCTTTATTCAACAGGATATTAATTTTCGCTTGCATTCTTTTATGCGTAGCTTGCACTTTATGCCTTTTAGTGTATTCTTATAGCCAAATAATTTGGCATGTGTCAAGTTACATATGAGACATTGTTGAGTAATGCACGCAAATGAAAGTAGACGCAAAATGTGGAATATGCTTATGTCAACAAAAAACGTGGGAATAAAGCATTTGCATTAATTATGCTTATGTAAACCAAAACTTGGAAATAAAGCCTTTACCATGATTTTGCTTACGATCTAAAGTCTTAATAGCCTTATTATTTAGCTACGTAAGCATTTAGTTTGTATAAAAACGTAATCATTAATGCAATAAAGATCACTTGAAAGCAATCAAGCAAACAACAGTGTTCGAACTTGGCGTAATCGCTATTATTCTGAACACACATCAATTGGTAATATCGGAGAAATTCTTTCTTTTTAGTCTGATTGCATATCTCGGGGTAAGAAGATCTCTCGCTAGCTTATTTGGGTGGTTCCTTAACCGTACTGAGTAACTGGTGCTTAGTCCTCTTATGTCCTCATGCACCGTATTTACATTAAGATCTTTGTGGATATTAGTATTTCTTATGTACCACGGTGCTCCGCATATGGCGCGTAAAATTTTCGACCGCAGTCTTTGAAGTCTGTTCAAAATGGAACTGCACGCTGTGCCCCAAAGCCCAATTCCATATGTCCAACATGGTTTAATCATCATATTAAAAATCAACATCTTGTTTTCTAGGCTTACTTTAGATTTGTGTCCTATAACCCACTGAAGGCTTGCTTGTTTTAGTTTCGCTTGAGAAATTTTGTTTTCTATATGTTTTTTCCAGGAAAGTCTTCTATATAGTGTTATCCCAAGGTACTGGATATTATCTTTTTGTGGTATAGCCTTGCTGTTGATTTTTAGTGGTGGACGAGTTTCTTTCATCAGAGTAAATGTTGTCTGAACACACTTGCTTTCTAACTTTCTCTAACCTTTTCAAATATTCTTGCAGTTTGTGGGAAGCCTCTTTAGGGTCTGAACTATTGCTTAGCTGTGTCATCAGAAAATGTTGAAATGGTTAGAGTTTCATCAGTTGGCAAATCACGAGTGTATATTACGTACAATATGGGTCCTAGCACACTACCTTGAGGGACCCCTGCATATATAGGGTGACTTCCCGTTCCAAAGGAATTCTGCCTGACTCTTAAGTTTCTCCCCAGCAGTAAGCTTTCCAGAATTGCATGTGTATTTGCAGGGAGTGAAACCTTTAGTTTGTATATAAGGCCATCATGCCAGACTTTGTCAAAAGCTTGAGAGATGTCTAAAAATACTCCGGTGCAGTATTGCTTCCCTTCGAAGGCTTTTCTAATACAAGAAACAATTCTATGAACTTGTTCTACAGTTCCATGTTTTTCACGAAAACCAAACTGATATGGTTGTATTATTTGGTTGCTTGGTAGAGAAGGTTGTATCTTTTTCAATATAAGTTTTTCAAATATTTTGGAAAATACAGAAATCAAGCTAATGGATTGATATGAATTTACTACCGTCGGATCTTTGCCTGGCTTTGGCACCATAATTATTTCTGAAAGTTTCAATAAGTCGGGGAAGTCCCCAACTTAAGCATGGTATTAAAAATATGTAATTAAAAACGTACGGCAGTTAGTGGAAGCTCCTTTATCATTTCACCTGTAATCCTATCGTAACCAGGCGCTTTATTCTTCTGAATGTTATGATCAATGGTATTAATTAAATATTTCTATTTAAACCGAAGCGGATTTGTGGTAAGGCTACTGGGGGGTATTGAAATATGGAAGGATGAGCACCTTCATTGGGTCTAAAGACTTGTGAAAGATGACAGGCGAAAGCGTTTGCTTTATCCTCATAATTCCTCGCCCAGCTTCCGTTCTGAGTACGTAATAAAAGCGGTACACGCCCTATGTAATGGTGCTTCTCGAAGATCGGGCCTCTTCGCATGCTTCAGTGTTCGCCAAAAGGAGTAGTCAGTCTGATTCGAGGCAGACAAACACTGGAGGATCGACTGCGTACCTCTTTCTCTTTCCGCCTGCAACAAAATACGTAATTCCTTTGTACACGCATTCAGCTCCTGTTTAAGCTTAGGAGAACGAATTCTTTGCCACTCTCTTTTTAATTTGCGCTTTTTACTTATAAAGTTAAGAATGTGTGGGGTGTGCAGGCCAGGGCAGTAAGAGCTACGATGTTTAATAGAAGGATTTGGTGTTGCAATTTCTGCGGCCTTGACTACTATGTCAGTGAGAATTTCAGCTGCCCTCTCGATATCATTCTTGGTCCGAATGTGAATTTGCGGGTCAATGTGCGAACTGCCATACTTTTTGTATTTGAACCAGTTTGTGTGCTTATTTGTAAGATTGTATTGTTTTTCTGCATAGTTAAGAAACATTGATAATGTTATGAGACAGGGAGAATGATCTGAAGAGATATTAAATAATGCTTCTGTGTTAACTTGGTGTCGCACAATAGCCTTTGTTACACCAAAATCAATAAGATCGGCTTTTTTTTTGGGTCAAAAGGCCAATACGTTGGCTGACCAGTAGACAATACGTCAAATCTTCAGTTCTGGATTACTTTATATAGATTTCTACCCTTTGGTGTAATCAATCTAGACCCCCAGAATGTATGTTTGGCATCGTAGTCTCCTGCTACAATAAACTTACTTCCAAACTTTAGGGAAAAGTCATCAAATTGTTTTTCCGTTATGTTATGACGAGGGGGGCAGTATATAGCAGATACAGTAAGGCCACCCAAGTGGTCATCAATGTGTACTGCAGTATTATGAATGAACGCATCACTTTGCGGTCATTACAATGAACACTCCTCTTAATTTTGGCAATAGGCACAATTACTGATGTTTTTAGTGATTTCGGCATCATTTCTGAGCAAGTGACTATTGAACAATATCAGTTACGTCATCACCAATCACTGTCCACAATTTTTTAATCACGTCACAACTTATGCCATAGGGGTCATTCGTATTTTATAGATTTTTGACAGTTTTTTCAACAGTCCCCTTATTTAAATCTTGAAACTCACTTAAGGAAATATTTTCATTTCTAATTTCCATTTCGTAGCTATTTCCAGTGTATGTCTTCGACTATTTCCTCTACTCTACCAACAAAAAAATGATTTACTTAGTCCATTTGCTATTTCATCTGCAATAAAGACATGTTGATTTCCAATTATAACACTTTTCATTTGCTTAGGTTCGGCTCTATACAATGTTTTCAGATGTTTCCAAAGTTTCTTTGGCTCTTTCTTCAGTCGTTCAAAACTATCTTCATGATATTTCTTCTTTGCATTCCTCCAAATATTAACAAATTTATTTCTACCTTGTTTAGCCTGTTTCTTTTAACAGGAGAAACCTATTATAAGCTACATCCCTCTCCATCATGTGTTGTTTTATTTCTGTCGAAAACTACGGACACGGTTTACTTCGTACCCACATATCCGGTCTCCTGCCTTCCTCTATACTCTCAATCAATATTTGTTTTAAAAAGTGATATTTTGTCCCACAATCCATGTTTAAACTATTTTTATATCTTAATCTATTCTTTACTACTTTAGACACCACTTCGTAATTTATCTTTCCCTTCATAAACAACTTTTGATGCTCACCTGTAGTTGAGTAACCCTCCAATCGCAAAATCAATATTAAAATCTCCTCCAATAATACAATATTTTTGCTCTAGCTCTTTCACAATAAGTGAAAAATCTTCAATAAATTCAAATTTACTACAACTTGGGGATTTATAAACGACAGCGAATGTACCTATTTCGTCGGCATTAAGAAATATTTTAATGGCGAGTATCCACCACTCTTTCTGTTTTCTCCGATTTTTCACTACTTCATGCGGAAATTCTTCATTAACATATATTACGATTATTTCCTGTAAATTTGATTATTTAAACTTGATGTTCTTAATTGCATGTGTCGAGTGTTTTGTTTCATATAATACATTGTTGTTGTACAATTGTTTTTGTTTCTGCACATTGATTTTGCTCTTTTTGTCTTTTTTTTATTTATGCTGTTCCATCTTTGTCACAGCTGTTTGCGTTGTGTTTATTAGGTGTCAAATATAGAGTGTATTTAAAACTGTTCGCTACATAGCTTTCAACCCGATATTTACCATGTGATTGGTTCTCTGAATGATACACCGTTTTCAAAACTGTTTTGCTTTTTTGCTTCTAAACCCTATAAATAAATGTCATTTTAAACATATCGTGTATATACACCAATTGCCACGTTAAAAGCAAGTCCTATGTGTCATGCTGGCTCTGCGATGGGATTGCCCATCAGTGTTGCCGTTTTAGACCTTTGGTGGCTACCACATTTAGCTACCACATACTTTTTTTGGCCACATAAATTTAAAATTGCCCCTAGCCCTTTTTTAGCCCTTTGGAGAATTAACTTTTACTTGGCATGAAAAAGTTGTATATGCTTAATTTGATCTAATTTTTTTCATTTATGTAAGCACCGAATTTTCAAACCATGTATATGCTTAATTTGATCTAATTTTTTTCATTTATGTAAGCACCGAATTTTCAAACTAAGAAAGACTGATATACATTCATATCTATGTATATGTATTGTATGTTTCTAACGTTTTCAAACATACATACTGTAAAAGTGTTAAGGCCGTTAACTTAACTATTAACGATTTAACTATAGTTTAAAATAGATAAGTTTACGGGCCAAGTCGATTGACCGTGTATATTCTTGTGGTGTGATTGTACCAGCTGCTGGTGTCGTGAGTGGTGAAATTAGCTCAATTTTCTAAGTAAAAAGTATTTTGGCGGAAATTTCTGCACTATATGAGTCAAAGCCGTGTTTGTGGAAGATTAAGTTCACGATATTGCAGTTGTGAATTAAAAAAAAAAAACACAATGTTTAACAAAATGGTAGAAAAAATATAAACTTTCGGCTGTAACCATTTCGATCTTTCCTCGACCTCATTTGTAAGGAAATAAATACTGTACCAGCATGCTGGTAGGCTATATGCTTCGGGCCCATGAACCAATGACTACAGATCACCTAATCAGCCATCGTTGTATTTGTAATCGAATTTCAGAAAAAAGTTTTCGTAGCGTTTTTGATGTTTTTTAGTTTTGTTTACACCGTCTTCTACCTCTTCGTAGTGATTTTTTAGCGATTGAATGGTTTTCTGCAACGATTTTAATTATAAATATTGGTTTATTACATATTTATGATATAAAATAAAGTGCTGTGTGATAGGAACAAGTTTGTGCGTATGTTTGGTTTGCCAAAAGACGTAAATTTGCGTGAAAAGTGGGTGCACGTTTGTGGCCAGAACGTTGGCATTGAAAAATCGACCCGCGGTAATGATATGCGATTGTAAAACACATTCAATCATAAAAACCATATTTTATGAACTTTTTTTGCTGATTGCCATCAAGTTTCACTTTGTATATTTTTTAATAAATACCAATTTAATCGCACTCAATCACCGCGCCTTTTTCGTTTTCTTTGTTTGTTTTCATTCTTAGGCAGATGTCAAAAACGCTCAGAAATATACTCTTTTCTTGTTTCTTTGATTAGGTGATCTTGTATTTTTGGTTCATGCTTCGGGCCTGATGGTACAATCACTTGATGGAGCCAGCAACCTGGTGTCGTATATTTCCCCTTTTATACAAAAAGGTTTTTGGTTGGATAAAATATTTGCTTTTTTCCAGAGTACATTGTTTTTCTATACCATTACTTATTGAAAATGTGTGCGTGTATACTTACATATGTATATGTAAGTAAAAAATTTTGGCTACAATTTTTAGCCACGACTTTTTTTAGCTCTTTTTTAAAGGAATTTGACTACCACTAAAAAGATTCGCGGCAACACTGTTGCCCATATAAAATGTGCTGGTTGTTGCGGTAGTGTGTTAGATGCTATTAATGAGGGAAATGGTTTTCGTTGGTCGTGTCAAAAATGTAGATCAACCGAAGTCGATTTATTTAAATCCTTTAGGCAGTCCTGAAATGGTTTTTCTGAGATCGGGAAGGATCTGTCGGTTCTTGTTGAGAAATTTAAGGATACCAAAAAAGTGTTTAAGTCTTTCACATGTCTCGAAAACCCTCCACACTCTGAGGATAGCCGAGAAAATAAAGGTAGACGTGTTATTAGTTCACTTAAAAAGATAGTCACCGAATCTAGTCAGAAAAATCCTCCATCCCAGTCCTTGGAACTTATTAATCTTTCCTCTCCATGCCCTCAGGCATTAGAGCCTCCGCTATCTAAAGCCATATCCACTAGGTCTACTTCTAAAAATAGTCAAACCGTTGATTTAACAGTGTTGCCATCAACATCTCAAGCTCCACTGTCTAACTTAGTTCCTCCGAATAATTCGGAGCCCCGCAGATCAGGCATCATTACCAAAAAGTTGGTTGTAATTCCTCTCAGAAGATCAATCTTTGTCTCTAGATTTGCTAAATATACTTCTTCGGATGATATAAAGTCATACATATCGACTAAAATTAGAACGAAAGATGTATTTATTCGTAAGTTTAATTTTAAATACGATCGCGATATTTCGTCTTTTAAAATTGATGTAGCTGGCAAAGATTTTGATTCACTACTAAATAGTTCATTTTGGCCGACTGGGGCGTTTGTTCGCGAGTTTGAGTATAAACGTAATAAAAGTAATAACAACGTAGCGAAAATTTCTAATCTTAATTCGGATTCAAACAACTAACTCGCAAGTCTAATTTAAGTATTTACTATCAAACCGTTAGAGGTTTGAATACCAAATATACTGACTTATATTTAAAAGGTTTTGACTTCAATTATAACATTATTTCCTTGACCGAAACATGGCTCAACCCTCATATTTTTAATTCCGAAATTCTTCCAAATGAATATCAAATATACAGGAGTGACCGCGAGGGCAGAATCGGCGGTGATATTCTTTTTGCGGTGCATTCATCGATACCATCCGAGGAAGTTAGTGTGCCTGTCATTGTATATACCGAATTTAAATGTATACGTACACAGGCTGGAAAGAGTTATATTTATTTAGCTCTTTGCGACATCCCTCCTAATTCTGCCGTAGCAGTATATATGCAGCTAGTTTCTTTACTTGAGTCCGTAAATGCAATGCTTACGGCATCCGATTCTATGATTGTTTTGGGCGATTTAAATCTGCCACACATTTCATGGAACATCATTGACAACGATGTTGTACCAGTTTTATCTAGAGATAGTTACAATGTATTTCTGGAGGAAATGGCTGAACTTTGCCTTAAACAAATAAATATATGTCCAAATAAATTTGGAAAGGTCTTGGATCTCGTTTACGTTGATGATGTTCCGAAGGCCTCTACTAATCGGTGTGATCCCCTAGTTTTGCCAGAATAAGTAATAAGTCGTATAGTTCAAGTACTAGTTATGTTTTTGCGAAAGCAAATTTCAGGAAAATTAACAAAACACTTTCAAAGTTATCTTGGCCAATATATAGAGATGACGTGGAGCGATGGATGATGCTAGTGTTGAGCATTTTAATGATAATGTTTTCAATTTGTTTCGAAAATATGTGCCGAAACTTAATATATGTGGGGGTTCTGACCGCCCAGCGCAGAGTTTTTCGTATCTATGGGAGCTAAGTTTGGTCCGAATATAGTCGTCATGACCTTTATACCTGATCCGACAACTATTTCACGCAACGTCGAGTCGATGTATAAAATTAATTTTGCTGAAATAAAAAGTGAAACATCTGCAGTAGCTGAAATTGGATTCGGCATAACATCGGACTTGTGGACTGATAATTTTTTGAGAAAATCATATTTAGCTTTGACTATGCATTTCGTCAAAGATGGTAACAGACTTTTGGGAATGAAGGCTATGCATAATGAAAGAAACACATGTTAGTTTATACGAAATACCTCTTAAAAATATTGAATAATTAAATATATTAATTTTTAGCTCAAAATGTCCATGCAAAAGTAGTCGACTTATTATCGGACTTTGGATGCTCCTTAAATAGTAAAGCAATAATGGCAACCCATAGAGGTTCAAATATGGTCAGCGCTTTTCGACCTTATAATCACTTGTTTTGCGTCAATCATTTGCTGCAAAATACGTTAAAGAAATCGATGGATGAAGTGGATGAGATATCAAATATGTGCAAGATTAGCTCTAAAATAGTACGGTACTTCAAAAAGTCTGGAAGTAACTCTCATTTCACAACAAGCTTAAAAAGTTATTCACCGACGCCTTGGAATACCTTCTACTACGTATTCGTTTCAATCAGAAATAATTGGAATGAAATTAACAGAATATTGGAGGAAAGGAATGAGAAACACAGATTAGGTGAACTAAGTGTCTGTCATTTAAACTGTTTAATTGATGTTTTAAAGATTTTTGAAGATGCTCTCAAAAAACTGGAAGGTGAAAGGTACCCCACTTTACATTTGGTCATAGTATATATTGACAAGCTATTGCGGTCATGTGCGATCAGTGATAGTGATAACTTAATTACTAGGATTTTGAAAGAGAAAATTTTACACTACCTCAATAATTTAGTTTCAAACAATTTAAATATTTTCCACAAAATTGCGCTCTTCTTATTTCCCCCCGCAAATAAACTTCTTCAATTTAATGATGAGCAGAAAGCAGCTATACGAAAAGCAACAAAGGAAATTATGTCCGAATTTACCGAATGTCATATGTCAAATCCTGCTTCTAGCGAAGTAGTCTCCCAAAGTAATTGCGAATTGTTTAGTAGATTTTTTAATCAACACAGCTCAACAAATCCCTCAGACAGAGTCTTTGAAGAACTTACGATGTATGAAAATACAGTTATACATTTTTATGATGACTTCGATGCACTAAAATGGTGGGATACAAATAAAAATCAATTTCCTTTGTTATATAAAACAAGCTGCAGGGTACTTGCTGCCCCAGCTTCCAGTGCCTCATCAGAAAGAGTGTTTTCTGCTGCTCGAAGTTTATTGACCGAGAAAAGATGTGCGTTGGGTGGTAATTCTGAAACCATAAACTAGGGCTGCCAGATATCTCTGTTGCCAAACCGGGACACTTAAGGGGGGGAGAGGCCTCTCGCTCCCTTCCCTTTCGTTTCGACAAAAATTACGTACGAAAGGATGTAGTAAAATTTTATTTTGACAAACAAAAACAAAAACATAAAAACATGCGATCATGAGATCATGACAACGTACACTAGCAAAACAAAACAATTTATCACAACTAAAGCACAGAGAATTTTTCACAATGCATGTACCTTTTTTGTTCCTTATAAAAATACAGTTTATACTAAATACATCAGAAAACATAAAAATAAAATTTCTAAACTTAGTGGAAAACTGGGAAAAATGCAATAAATTTGCATACAAATTCGCAACTTTCTATTCAGACTTTTTTATAAAAATTTTGAAAATGAAGTTTTGCAGCCCAGAAAAATTTAGTTAATTTTTGGTATTGTTTTTACTGAGAGTTTCTTCCATACAAACTATGTTCGACATTTTTTTTGTATGTGGAAGACACTGTCAGCAAAAAATAAAGAATTGCAAAAAATCAACGAAATTTTTTGGTAACTTCAGACTTGCACTTTACTAATTGGCTCAAAAGCTACATTTTCAAAATTTGTGATCAGATGAAAGAGGCTCCGAGCCAATAATTTTGTACGGCACGGTACTTATAAGTAATCAAAAATTTAAAAAAAGAATTAAAAAAAAAAATCGCATATGAAAGAGCACCAACCCAACTCGTAATAAATTTGAGTATACAAATTTTAGTATTTAGTATAGAAATATTCAATTCAAATACGCCAATATTAAAATGAAGCGCTTTGCACTTAACGGATTCTTTGTCATAATTAAGTTAAAAAAAAATATTTTAATTCCATGCTGCCTGTAATGGGATTTGACCCTGACACTCTGGAAATTAGCAATTTGTGGCAAGCATCTTCGTGCACTCCTGACATGTGCTACAGCCATACATGTAAATGTGCATTCAAATGTTCAGTTTGATTCAATACCACGTGTGCGTGGTATGAAAGTATTGTTTTTAAATACGAAAATTTTAAAACGATAATCAAATAAAAAATATTCATGTTTACTATGCGTTATTTCCCCCAGTAAATTCATAAAATTTTTCTTAATATTACAACGCGTTTTTTCTCTCAGTGTAGTCATTTTTATTGAAAATTTGTGCAATCAAATCGAAAACCGGGACACTTAAACGAAACCCGGGACATTTTAAGGTTGGACCGGGACACCGGGACAAATAGTCTAAAACCGGGACATGTCCGGGAAAACCGGGACGTCTGGCAGCCCTACCATAAACCAAATTATGTTTTTAAATCATAATTTTTAACATTAAATTTTCTAATCACATTTTTATGTATCAACATTTGAAAGTGGTATACTTGTACCTGTGTGCATATGAGTATCTAAATGAATATGTACCTTGTGTTTTTTATTAAAAGTGGACTGTTTTTATTATAATAATTGCTAGATTTAAGTTTGTTCATGAACTTAATTTTATCTTATTTAACCAAAAGAAAATTATACACCTATGCGCTATTTATTTTTAAATGAATTTTAATTAGATATTTTTTTTTATAAAAGTGACATTGTCTAATTTTCAAATTTCAAACTTTGCACAAAAATTAAAAGAAATCAAGAGTTTTATCAAAATTGTATAACGTTTTTTTAGAATTTTTACAAAAATTCAAAGTATGCAGTTTTATAGCCCATTCAAGTTTAGTGTGTGCAATAAAGTGCATGCCTGTAGTGTTTACAAAATATTGTTAATTTCTGGTATTTTTTTTTGGCATGGTGTTGCGCATTTTTCTTCCACATGAAATAAATGCGAACATTCGTTATATGGAAGAAAAAGCGCAACACCATCAATAAAAATATTGTACACTTCAAATTGGTATTTTCTTTTACTAAAATTGAATGGGCTATGCAACTGCATAGTTAGAATTTTTCTAAAAATTCTGAATAAAAGTTTTTTTGAAAATTTGTTTTGACAATTTGTTAAATTTGTCTTGTTTTTGTACAAAGTTTGCAATTAGTATTTACGTGGTGTTTGTTAGACAATGACCTAAACTTTTATAAACAAATAACACAAATTAATGTGAAAAAAGTAGCCCGAACTGAGTAATCGTATCATTTTGTCGCGGGGTGTACATACATACATATGTAATCGAATATGTGCCTTGTTTTTTTTATTAAATGAAAATTGGATTGTTTTTTATTATAAGTATATACACGTTATTAATAAAAATGCATATTTTGAAACTGTGTGTTTTTTTTTGTAAATAGATACATAGATACATAATATATGTACATATATGTAGGAGCAGGCAAAATCGCAGATGCTAAGCCAAAAACAAGACAAAAAAAAGCGTGGTAAAAAAGGAAACATATCACACTTCATTTAGGTAAGCAGACCATAACACTTCTGCACTTTTGTTTTTGTAAAACACTTCAGTATAGGAAGTGCGCGGTCACATACATATGTATGTACATACATACATCCATATATACATTTATGCAAAGCAAGAATTCGCATGAATTTTCGTTGATTAGCTGGCGCCGCTACTTCCACTGAGCGATGCGCGCTCTTCCATTTGAAAAATTTTAGCATCGCATTTGTTCTACTTCAATTTGCTTCTGCTTTAGTTTGGTTCTACTTCAGCTTTGTTCTGTTGTTCTTTTTCCTATCGTGCGGCATTCGTTCGTATGACAAAACCTTTCGTGAGTGTAGCAGTTGCTTTGTTTTGGGAGTGAAGGAGAGGTACAGTGCTTAAAATGAGAGCTGATGGCTTGCAAGCGATTTATGCAGTGCTTGTGCAGCTGTTTAGTAAATACCGAACTATAAAAAACTAACCGAAATTAAATAGAGAAAATGCTCATACCGACGAAATATACACAGATTTCAGTAAAGCTTTTGACAAAGTATGTCACTCGTTACTCATCCGTAAACTCGACCTAATCGGCTTTCAGCCCAGTCTTCTTCAATGGATCTCATCTCACCTCTCTGATAGAACACAAAGAGTTATTTTTAATAATTGTTCTTCCAACATCATTAAAGTTTCTTCAGGATTTCCTCAGGAAAGCCACCTTGGTCCGATTCTGTTCCTGATAAATAATATTTCCTCTATAATAAAACATTCAAAAATTTTAATGTATGCCGATGATGTGAAACTTTTTAATACACTGTCCTCTATCGAAGAAAGGTCTTTGTTACACGCGGATCTGAGCAACGAGGTTAGGTGGTGTAATGCAAACTATATGTCACTAAGGGCCGGTTGCTCAAAGGCTGGTTGACACTAATCATCGGTTAACATCGTTATCGACGTTTTCGACTCCATGCATATAACACGGTGTCGGTAACGTCGATAACTATGTTTAACCAGGGATTAGTGTCAACCAGGCTTTGAGCAACCGGCCCTAAACCTTCAAAAATGTAAAGTTATGTGTTTATCTCGAAGGGCTGTTCAACCAGCTGTTTATTAAATATCAAATTATAATCTGGAGCAGGTATCCAATTTTGTCGATCTTGGTATCACAATGGATTCCAAACTCAATTTCAACCATCATATTAATGTTACAGTCAATAAAGCCAAAGGCGTTTTTGCATTTGTAAGGCGATGGTCTAAAGAGTTCAAAGATCCTTATGTAACAAAAGCTCTTTTTACCACTTTAGTTAGACCTATACTAGAATACGGATCTATTTTTTGGAATCCCCGCTACCAAGCTCATTCAGAAAGGATTGAATCAATTCAAAAACAATTCTTGCTTTTTGCATTGCGTAATTTTAACTGGGATTCAGAATACAATCTCCCCCCTTACATAAGTCGTCTAAAGCTCATAAATTTGCCTACATTCGCAAGTCGTAGACAAATGGTATAATATTTATCGTAAAATTAATTACAGACTTGATTAATAGCCCGGCTCTCCTGGCTGAGGTAAATTTTAATGTTCCCTCTCGAGTGTTAAGACACTTTCGACCTCTATTTTTGAAGCCATGCAAAACTAATTTTGAACTAAACGAGTCATTCCGTGGTTTATGTCAAGATTTTAGCTCTCACTCCAGCACGTCTGACATATCGGACTCGATTTTTACTATAAAGGAAACTATTGTTCTCAATAATCGAAATACAATCTTTGGGATACCCAATCAGCAGATTAAATTGATTCTGTAACTGAATAGTTTTAGATTTCTCAACTTAACAAACTCCTGTTTCCACTACTCGGCACCAAAAAAAAAAAAAAAAAAATACAAAGTTCCGTACGTCATGCGGACTGCGCCCCTCGTGTCGGTTGGGCGGGAATGGAGGGTAAAAAGCCATTGGAATTAATTCCTACCAATGCATCTTCATC
>NW_023459533.1:42224-54701 GCF_013731165.1 Rhagoletis pomonella | reverse complement strand
ATTTCCGAAATAGCTATCACTTCTACCATTTTTTCAAATTATTGTTGCTTTTCCACAATAAGTTTTCACAAAAAACGGCCTAAAGCTCATAAAAATTGTTGAATATAATTGTTATAAGGCCATAAAATAACAAAAAACAAATAACTTATGGACGAGCACACCTAAAAAGTTAAACATTCTAATAATAGAAATATTAACAAAACCCAACAAACCCAACAACCACATGAGCAAGTAAATTGCAGCGGAATAGCTGCGCTTGATTGTAGTTGACTTAGCAAAGTGAAATAGTGGAAAATAAGCAGCAATAATTAACAAGGCAAACTTAGCACAGTGCGTAGGCAACTGGCTGAGTCAGTGGTGATCGTCGGTTCGAATCTTACTGAAAGAAGTCTGATGAGGAAATGTGATGATTTCCGAAAGAGCTATCACTTCTACCATTTTTTCAAATTATCGTTGCTTTTCCACAATAAGTTTTCGCAAAAAACGGCCTAAAGCTCATAAAAATTGTTGAATATAATTGTTATAAGGCCATAAAATAACAAAAAACAAATAATTAATAAGTAACTAAATTATTACAGTAAATCACTTCTTTATAAGCGGCATACACGGTGCTCCTGAATCACGAGTCGGTTTGGTTGTGTTAAGTAAAAATAAGTATGTGTTAGTTACACCGACATGACTATGAATGACTCAACTGTGTGTAGTCGAAAGGCGAGTGACTAGAGGTGTCAGACTATCGATAGGCACACCATCGATAGTTTTGATAGTTTTCAGAAAAACTATCAATATTCACGATAGTCTCGAAAAAAACAAAGGTATCGATAGCGCTATCGACAACGCTAAATCAGTTAGGTTTCTTTGTTTTTACAGGATCATAGTGAAATAAATATTATCTCATAAAAGTTATATTCATTCAAAATTAAGTAACTGCTTAGCCAAAATACTTCTCTTTTTAGAAAGCTCAAAAACAAACACAAGTTATACAAACAAAACAGGACTTACGAATAACACATGTATGTATGTTGGCCTAAATGAGTGCATATTTGAATATGACTAAAAAACAAAATTTTTAATTCAAATTAAAAAATGCAGGTATTACCAACAATAGTTCGATAGTCCTACTAAACTATCGATATTTTTGATAGTATAAAAAAAACTATCAATGAGTATTGATAGTCTAAAAAAATTGAAACTATCGACACTATCGATAGTGCCATCGATAGTTTGACAACTCTACGAGTGACCCCGTCTACAGTTGACTCGCGAGTCAGACGCACCATCTATGTTGCCTATAAGACATAAAACATAAATTCATAGTAAACAGAATTCCAATTACGGAAGGGAAATACACCGAAGTACAGCTATTCTGACATTCTTACTCTCATATGTATGTACCTATTTGCGAAGTAAGGGCAGTAAGATATTTTGACCAGTTTCGCCTATTATTTTCATTGATTATTTTTTAATTGATTTTAAATAAAAGTCTAATTCATAATTTAATAAACACCATAAATGTACACAAATCGGCATTTCAAACTTTGTACAAAAATTATAAAAACTCGGCAGGTTTTCGCAACAAATTACTTTGAATTCAGAATCTTAAGGGAGATTCCAAGTTTTCGATGTTATGCATTTTTTTGCATATAAAGTGTGTTCGAAATTTTTTTAAACGGATCAAAATGTATGACACCGTCAGAAAAAAATGTCAAAAACGATCGGGATATTGCCGAAACTGCCACTTTCATTTATTAAACTATAAAACTGCGAACGTAGAATCTTTCCAAAAATTCTGAATTAAAAGCTTGTTGTGGCGAAAATTTACTTTTCTTACTACATATTCACAACTGAATTCAGCGGTTTGTAAATATTTCTCACAGCCCTTACTTTAATTTGTAAGTGCTTTTAATTTTCACTTTTTGTAATTTTTTAATCCATAATGTGGTATGTAATTTTTTGTTATATATTGGCATTTTATGCTAAACTTCTATACTTTATGATAGTGCCAAAACAGAATGAATTGTACCAAAAGTACCTCTAAGAATGTATGGGCAAAAAATGGCACTATGTGCCTACTTTTCCATCACTGGGTAGAAGTGCTTGATTGTATCAAATTGTTCGAATCGATACAAAAAAATGTTGCGTGTATACATATGTATATATGTACGAACGAACATTTCTTTACGCTGCAAGATTCGTTTCGTTACTCACGTAAGAGTCTCGTTACTCGCATGTTCCGTATATGTACCATCAACGAGAATCAATACAACACAACATATTGTGCGGTAACGAAACTGTTTTTCGTATCGATACTGAAGTGTGTTGCCTGTATATGTACGTACATGCATGCATGATTCCTGTGAGGTATAAGTGCTTGATTGTGGCTGCATTTCTTTATTCATTCTGAACGTTTGGAATATACTTTTTTGTTTATTTATTCTTTAGAACGTTCCTGATGATATGTTGACGTATATTTCAAACGCATTATGTTTATTCCGGCTGTGAAATGGGATTATCCGGAATGTACATATAAAGAAACGCAGCCTGTATCAAATTGTTCGAATCGATACAAAAATATGTTGCGAGTATACATATGTATATATGTATGTATATTAGACTGTCCCAAGAATATATGGAAAAAAACTTGTTTGCAAATTTTGATATGCATACCCTCTATATTTGTGCTTTTTAGCCTAAATAGCATATATAGGAAGTTTTATGGCCGTAGGCTAACGATAACCCGTGCCGACTTTTAGTTGAAGTTTTTGTTAATAACTTGAACTAAGGCTGCCAAATCGTCTATGAAAACTTTGGAAATGCAATAAATTCGAAATGTTTCCCATATTCGAACGCATTTATAGTAAATCTGCATCTTTAAATTTTTAATAGGACGACAGGATTTCTCCCAAGGACATCGACAAAATTAATTAATCGAAAAGTATAGCGGCTTTTTAACGGTGTATTACATGGCTGCAAAACGATATGTTTTCTAGTCGAATAATTTGTGTATGTCCTGAAGGATTGCAATTGTAGAACATTTTTTAGTAGGTGTGACAAGGCGTATGATGAACATTAAATTATTAAATTCAACTTGTATTACAAATTTTTTTCCTCATTTAAAAAAAATACTTTTCATAATATTAAATAATCAAAATAAATCGTTTTAGTCCTTGACATGTCCTCTCGGGTTGATATAATGGTTGTACTTCCGTATGACATAAAAAAAATTTAACTAAACATAATTTTCATATCGTACTGATTTACAACAGTTGAACAGCCTGAAGGACATATAAAATAAGAAAGCATATGATTTGGTTTATTGAATATTTTGTAAGGCATTTTTTTAAGAAAAAGGAATGAAGTAGAAAAATTGAATTTAATAATTTTGTATTCATCATACGCCCTGTCACACCAATTAAAAAAAGTTCAGAATTCCACGATTCCAGGAGATGCACAAATTTGTCTACTAGAAAAGATACATATGTATCTTTGTAAATAACAAAACTTTGGAGCTCAGCAAAAAATACTTTTGGCAGCAAAATATCTCCGTTGTTGTGGATTTAAGCAGTTGTAACTTATATCCGAAAATAAAAGTAATGCTTTTAATTTTCCCAATACTAAATATTAAAAAAGCCTTTTATTAAATTTCTGGATCATGAAAAATATTACAAAGGATGTGTTCTTTTAGTGTTTGCTTATTGCAGTCAGGAATGCATTTCTAGTAAATTTGCATCTTTAAATTTTTAATAAGACGACAGGATTTCTCCCAAGGACATCGAAAAAATTAATTAATGGAAAAAGCATAGTGGATTTGAAGGGGTGTATTACAAGACTGCAAAACTATATGTTTTTTAGTCGAATAATTTGTGCACGTCCTGAAAATTTTCAATTTTAGACCATTTTTTAATAAAATTTTTATATTCAACTTTTTTAACAAATTCTTTTCTTGCTTTAAAAAAATGCATTTCATAATATTAAATAAACAAAATAAGTGTTTTAGTGTTTGACATGTCCTCTCGGGTTGATTAAAAAATAAATGTGGCAGTATTAATTAGAAAATTTGAAAAATATCCTTTGAAATTTTTATCCTTTAGTATCCTTATATATATTAATAAGATTTAAATTAAACTAAGATTCTTCAAAACTCATTCAAAATAAAAAATCTTGAAGGATAATATTTTTAAAGGACATTTTTGACATGTTCCAGAAGGATAATTGAAAACAAACGTTATAGCTAATCTTCTTTCGAATTATTCTTTCATTTGATACACATATCTCCATATTTTGTGTAAACTTTTGGAAATATATTATAATTTATGGTCCTTTGGAAAAAAATCCTGACTACCAGGTAAAAAACCAAAATCGCAGATTTACAAAATATTATGCCCTAATACTGTAGGGAGTATAGTAAAACCGTCTTATAAAGATGTAAAATGAGTAAATTAACAAAACACGCGACCTGCAACAAGCTTATTCTGATAACTTTGACTGCAAGTCGACACGGGTTGCCGTGGTTAGAATTGCATAAAATTTTATTCGGATATTTTTTAAGATAACACCAATGAAATGAGGGGGTATGCGTAAAAAAAAAACAATGTTGGCTTTTTGGGACAGTCTAATGTACATGTATGCATATGGAAGAACGAACATTTCCTTACAGGCTAACCTAATAATCACGCACGCCGCCAATTTATTGTCAAAAATTCTCATGCACATGCAACTTGTATGAGATCAACCGAAATTGAACGGCGTGCGTATGAAGCTAAATCAATTTCCAATTTTTGTTCTGCGTGACATTTTGATTTGACGTTTCGCTCAATGAAATCAAATGCAAACGCATGCAAGTAAATTTCGGGTGACGCAAAAAAACAAATTCGACGGCATGCGTACCAAAACGCAAGCCGCGAATATTAGGTTAGCCTGTTACGCTGCAAGATTTGCTGCGATGATTCGTGTGAGGTACAAGTGCTTGTATCAAAAGTAACGAGTAAAGTAACGATATGAAAGATACGGGTGTTGATTGGATTAGTAACGAATATACGCACAAAAGGTAGATCTCAAAAAAACCAAGTAACCGGCTGGCTCAGTGGAGACGGCGGGGTTGCTGGCAAGAGGAACAACAAGACAGCCCTGCAAAAATCACGACTACTCCATGCATGCGTGTAAAGAGTACTCCCTAAGAACCAAGGAGTACTCCAAACCACAATTCATATAAAAAATTTAGTCCAATTAACATTGCGATGACCTAGGAAGGAGCATATACTTACGGTGACCATATTAACCAACGTAAAATAAAGGACTTTTCTTCAAAATGATTTGGGGAATACGCACGTACAACTTATATGAGAAAAGTACCTTACAAGGCCTTCGCCATCCTTTGCCACCAAAATGCGTTTACCATAATTCATACTGCACAACGAAGCCAGCACACAGTGGTTCAAAAAAATTGGAATTGAATGTTCATAAATCACCGCAGCCTTCATTTTTCAACCAATTTTTACTAAAAACTAAAAAAAAAATATTTATTTTGGTGACAATTTTTTATAACATTTCAAATTTTTGTGTAGTTTTTTCATTTTGGGAAAACCATACAATTGTTTTCAACTAGTATTTGCTATGTAACATTTATTCACTGGAACAGGAGAACACATTTTCTTCAAAATTGCTACTTTTTCTGCATTTTGCAATTAAATATTTAATATAATTAAATAAAAATTCACAAATCAGGCTCAGGCAAAATAATCAAATTTAGTGAAAAAAATGAAGGCTCCAGTGAATTACGAACACTAAATGCCAGTTTTTAACCACTGTGCAGCAGGGGGTTTATTGTTATCTTTCAGTGGATGTGGAAACTCAGCGTGCAACACGATCCTGGGCACAACTTTCTTTGTACTTATAGATTGTACAAATATTACCGATTAAGTAGAACCAAACTGGCGAAGGTTTTCATTATATTTTATAAGGGATATTTTTATTTTTCATATTCTGTGTTTAAAATTTTACCTCTGAAAAATGCAGAGCTGATTTAAAGGACAGTTTAAGAAATAAAGGACAAAAGGACTGTCCTTTAAAATAAAGGACGGATGGTCACCGTACATATACTCCATCCCTGCATTACATCAGAGTAGCACAAAACTACTCCAACATATTAACAATGTCATTGTTGTTATATTTTTTCGTTTGTACAGGCTTTTGTTCTTCAATTCTCAAATGCTTTTTCGAAATTAATAAAAACCAAGACAAAAATTAAAAATTACATGTTGCCTCTGGCGCAATTCGAACCCGAACATGCTGGGAGCTAAGAACTAACAGCGAGCATCTCTACACGTTCAGCTACAGCCAGACATGCAAATGTGGTTTCAAATGCGTTTCAATCACGTTTCGTTAAAACACGAGCAGTGATCGGATAACAAACAATAAGCTGGCGCAGAGACACGAGTTGGTCCGCTACAGCATGACAGAGGAACACTTTTGTAAGTACTCCAATTTACCACAAATAGACTACATGGTCCAACGATTTTTGCAGGGAATAAGCTGGCGTAGAAACATGAGTTGGTCCGCTACAGCTTGACAGAGGAACACTTTTGTAAGTACTCCAATTTACCACAAATAGACTACATGGTCCAACGATTTTTGCAGGGAGTATACAGACTATTCAAACTAAATAAAATGCACTAGTTATCACACACAATATATATGAAGCTACCAACACTAGGGTGGGTCGAAAATAAGACAACAAGATTTACAAAATTTTGGGGCGCACCCGAGGTGAGGTCCAACCAAAAGGTTACGAACCCACTCGCACTACCGCCCCTGCTGCCGGGGATATCTTTAACCCGCCTGTATGACTGGGCTCAGGGTGCAGGATGCTAAACAGGATCGGAAAGGGAAACACAACAAGAGGAAGCCTGCCGACAACAATAACGCCTGAACACAGACACAGTGTTCCGACCGCAGGGGTGCTCCTCGGGAATATGGCTCCCAAATCCGGTGCCGACTTCACCACGCCTCGACTGGCGCTGCTCCTCGAAACTAATCGCTACTGCTACTGCAACCTAAGTGCCTCGCCTGGCACTTACTGAATTTTTATTCAAGATAAAACACTTCGCACTACACTATGTATAAAAGCACTCGCGCTCGCAATAAGGATGTTGTCTTTCTCAAAGCTCGCTTAGAACTGCCCCGGTACGCAGTCGCGAGCCAGGCCGCAACCTACGCACCGGTACGCAAACCGCTGGAGAGTCAGCGCCGGTGTTCTTGGTTCCCGATCAATTGGCGCCGGCCCCATCATTCTAGAAGCGAATTGGGCGCTTTAGCGGTCGCCACCACGGCGCACACAAAAAACGCCATGGACTTGCCATTGCCATCATACCGCGGACAACAAAAGTGCCGCAATAGGTAAGAGCAACGGCGATACCCCTACTACGGTCTTTCGCGTCATCTCTCATTCCTACATTCTTAGGCTATCTGCACACTTGTCGTCCAATCATAGTTGCGTTATCGTCTCGCCCTGAAATTTTGAGCCGAGCACATGCATTTCAAAGGAGATCTGCCCACTTGTCGTTATCGGCTAGTTATCGGCATATCGTAGAAGATGCAGAAACGGATAAGTACGGCACTGTCGTTTGCTAATCGTTGTGCACGCATTGTTTGTTTACATTTTATCGGGGAAAATTAGTGAAAATGTTAATATTTGCATTAAAATTGTATAACAATTAGTATTTTTGCATAAAATCTGTGAAAATTATCAAAAAGTGGATAACTGCATTAAAATTCAATAAATGTGAGCGTTTTAACTATAAAATATGACGAAATTGTAAAAAGTCTCTGTGGGCATGCACAAAACACATTTCAGGAAAATAAAAGAAGAGATATTACTGAAAAATGATGTCTAGAATTGTTGCAGCACAGCCTATATTTTAAAAATTGCAGGTTTTTGTAAATATTTCGCGAAAATATCAACCAGAAAAACAGAAAATACCTGCTCCAAGTGAATTTTTAGACGACAAATGAATTGAAATATCACGACCGAGTGTGCGAAAGTGTAGTCGTCATGTAATCGTTGCATCATGATTGTGACGATGAATTAACTATGATTGGACGACCAATGTGCAGGAAGCCTTACCATCGATCGGCACCGTTTTGGGGCGGAGTGCCCTAATGGAGACTTTTCCCCTTTGCGGTAGCGCTTCATCGACAAACAACTATTTCGTTCAACTTGAGCTCATTCTACTATTTATTTAAGTATGCACATAGATATGTACACTTGAATGTCGGCAGACTTCACTCCTATCGGTTGGAGTGAAAGGAAATAGGTAAATATAACGAAGGGGGAACAAAAGAATATTTTGTTGCGGCCAGTACGCGATAAATTTAACTCTAAAAAATTAAATTAACCAATAGTAAAATAAAATATGTGATATCAAATAAAACAAATGAAAATATAGTAAAGTAAAATACATATATAAGTCTACTAAAATATAAAATTAAAAAATAAAAGTAAATAATAAAAACAAAAAAATTATTGGCAACCGCTCCAACCGAGGATCGAACCTGGCAGCTACAGGCTTGCAGCCGGTATTGCCACAGCCTTAGCCTTTATAGTATCTATACATAAAAAATCTAAATCTGTATCCAAATGTATCCACCGAGAAGAGCGGACATTTTTACACGGTACATCTATGGAAGAGAAACTCGGCCCGTTAACAAATTTATTAACATGTAGTCAGTATCTTCCCATACTTAGACACGGATTTGGGAAACAAAGGCCTGTAGTTATAGTCAAAATTAAGTCGACTCTAAAGTTAATTTCATCTCTTTGACATAATTTTCAATGGGATACAAGTAAAAAAAGCTGCACCTAACTTTAGTGTCTACTTAATTTTGAATATAACTACGGGCCTTTGTTTCCCAGATCTGTTTCTGACAATGGAAAAATACTGACTACAACTGCGGGCCAAAGTCTCCGCATGTTCAATGTTTATTACTACGATTAGATTCCCACAAATACTATGTACATGCAAAAATGGTTCCTAGTCTATCGAAATAATACTAATTTAAACTAATTTTGACCTGTTATATTTAGTTCAGTAAATTATTATTTTCTGCTATTATGGTTACAATGTTTTTCAACCAAACTGGTGGATTGGGAGCTATCTATGAAATTAAACAAGTCGCAAAAACTTGTATTTGTCTGTAAGTTCCGCCTTCAAGAAAAATTTCTATTTCCGGCTTGTTTGAATTCTCGCTTAACGACACATAACTGAAATTTTACCCAAGGTACAAGTTATGTTTAGTACAGTCAAGTTATTGTTAAAAATTAGTCATCGGCATGGTTGTCAATTTGCTTTGAATACTAAGTGAAGGGTTGCTCGGGATGTAAAAGTCAATTTTTTCGCATTAGAGTTAACTACTACACTGAGGCAAATAATGCATAGTAAAAATGAATACTTTATATTTGATTATCGTTTAAAAATGTTCGTATTTAAAAATAATATTTTCAGACAAAATTTATTACGCACGTATTTGACCGTTCACATCTGAGTATGTATATGTAAGTGTACATACGCACCCCAAGCAAGCAGAGCGCCGCTCTGAGAGCGGCGGCAACACACACATACATACATAGTACAAGTCGCGTGATGTGGTGTTGATGGATATTCAACATTTGAAAGCAAATTTATATGCTTGGGTGTAGCTGAGTACGCAAAGATGCTTACCACAAGTTGTTGATATCCGGAGATGGTCGGGTTCGAATTCCACTGTAGGCAACGTGCAAATAAAAATTTTTTTTTAAATTTTTGTCTTGATTATTCACTTCGCGGATGCTTTTTCAGTATGAACGCGGTTATTTTAATATGCGCGTAATTGAATTGAATATTTACCAATATACAGTACTTTCGTTGACGTTTATAGTAAGATCAATTACGTTTCTATTTGATTTTAATATTTTTTCCCCTCAGTGTACAGGTCGGAAAACTTTTTAAAATTTGCAAACTACTTGGTGTTATTAAATGCACGTTTATATAGCTGACAAGCTGTAGGTGACAAGAGTAAAGGGGAATTTCTTGCTTGGAGGATGTGAACCCAACTGTTAAAAATGTTATAATAGCTTGTACATAAATAAAACAAAATTCTTTCAACTTACGAATACTTATGGGAAATGTTGCCAGTTTAGCCTTTCTGAGGCTAGATGTAGCTTTTTTCATTGTCGTTTGGCTTCGAAATTTAAGATTTAGTTTCGTGGCTTTTTTCTAGCCCTTTCTTATTTTCAAACTAGCATTTTTTAAGGACAATCCTCCACAATATTTGGTGTAGCACTAAATTATTTTTCTGGTTCAGTTTTACTTGGCCAAATGTTAAGCAAATATCACCCAGCGGCATCGCTCCGTCCGACGAAATTTACTCAGCGAACTCGTTCTGTTTATACTTTAACAGTTTTTTTCAGGGGCTCTCAAGTGTACCTCTAAAACCAGGAAAGGCACGTTGTTCCTTAAAACTCCGCACCCCACGAGAATGACGTCAAGCACAACATAGTGAGGGAGAAGGTAGTTAGTCGCTGTTGCTATGCCGTAGCCATTCGGGGGTCCTTAGCTCCTTCATCCCCTCTGCTATTGCGTCACATGCTGCCATTTTTCACTGCTTTGTAGCATAGCCTCCACGGGTGACTCAGGCGTGAAACTCTCGCCAGATATGTTGCGAAGTTTGCATCTGGTACTATCAAATCGCATACACTCAAAAAAGACTGTCTTCTATTACATCTCCTCCGCAGTAGTCGCATATGGTTCCGGTTCGTGTTTGAATCGGTGAAGGTATGCTTTGAAGCCCACGTGTCGAGTTAAACAGTTTGTCAAATGGAAGTCGACTTCGCCGTTTAGTCTGCTTCATTTGCGTGTACATAAGGTTTGCTCTTCATTATGCACACTCTAATTGACGATTGTAATCGTATTGTAATGCAAGAAGATATTTGGGTGTACAAATATACCATTACTTTGTCTTTAACGACTATGGATTTTCAGACCCTAAAAAAGGGTCCCCTTTATATTATTAAAATGGTTTTATTAAACAACTTTCATGAGATTTGTGATGATCGTAAGCATTTGGTTGTCGAAATATTTAAATTTATGTTGCTCGGTGGTGCATTTGTACCACCTCCTTGTACAGAAGAGTTAATGAAATGTTAAAAAGGCTGGCCTTTTTTAACCTTTTATTTTGGGATATTTGTTTTTTTTACAAGCTTTTATTTAACTTGGTCATCCCGCGGAAATTTCCAATCGATTTTAAACTAACTTCCGGACAAGGTAGAGACGTGAAATTTTCAGCATAGTTCCAATCACGATGACAATGCAATTTAAAATATGAAATGAATTCCCTATGTGGTCCAGGGGTCTTGATACAAAGGCGGTCAAAACATAGTAAAATTTATGGCTGACAGAGCGTAATTTGCCAAAGAACGTAAAACCACCATAAAATTGTTAAAGCTGCCGGCGGTATTAAATAAGAAGTATAGTTGCAGGCGCTAGTAAGAAATACCGGACATCAACTTCAACAGTGTTTAAATTGCCAAACTGTTAAGCTTTAAGCGCTTCTGCTAAAAATTACATTATTTACCGGCCTATTCCCACAGCACTGACAAAACTACTATGCCGCAAATTTATTTTAAGCTGTCGTATGACAATTGTCAGTTTTATTGTTATGACCTACTGAGTAAGTGACAACGGCGAAACAATTTTTATATTGTGTTTTAGGCGCAGTAATTGTGACAATAGTCATATGATGAATTTTGTCAGTGTTGTGGGAATAGGGCGGTTAGTTTCCGCACACAGGGAGTTATGGAAATACAGAGATACATACAACAAAAGCCACGCATAATTCATATGCATGAATTTTAAAAGTGTATATACGTATGTACTTCTACTATCGCGCAGGCAAAAAAATGTTTAAAAGAATTGTTTAACGCTCGGATTTTTTCCAATTTGAAGTTGAAAACCAAAGACGATATATACGAGCCAATTGAAAAGTATTATGTCAATTCATTTATTTAGCTTTCGGTGCTAATATTGCACCCTCATCAGAATTATAATGAGCTTCTTATAAAATTTTGACATTTGAGTCAATAATTCGCTCGCTGTTCGTTAGAATAATTTCAATTTTTTAAATTTATTATGCCGGAAGATTTGCCATTATTACGTGCTACTCCCATAAGAAACAGGGTAAACATACCGCCAAATTGACCAAGTTGCTGATACATATATGTGTGTATAATAAGATGGACAATCCATGGTGCCGCAGTTCAATTTGCGTTAAACACACATATATATATTAGCACAGATTTTTTATAATTCTGATGAGGGTGCAATATTAGCACCAAAAGCTAAATAAATGAATTGACATAATACTTTTCAATTGGCTCGTAGATATCGTCTTTGGTTTTCAGCTTCAAATAAAAAAATTTTTAGTTAGTACCATCAGGGTTGCCAG
>NW_023459533.1:41110-42124 GCF_013731165.1 Rhagoletis pomonella | reverse complement strand
AACCAACAACCACATGATCAAGTGAATTGCAGCGGAATAGCTGCGCTTGATTGTAGTTGGCTTAGCAAAGTGAAATAGTGGAAAATAAGCAGCAATAATTAACAAGACAAACTTAGCACAGTGCGTAGGCAACTGGCTGAGTCAGTAGTGATCGTCGGTTCGAATCCTACTGAAAGAAGTCTGATGAGGAAATGTGGTCATTTCCGAAATAGCTATCACTTCTACCATTTTTCAAATTATTGTTGCTTTTCCACAATAAGTTTTCGCAAAAAACGGCCTAAAGCTCATAAAAATTGTTGAATATAATTGTTATAAGGCCATAAAATAACAAAAAACAAATAACTTAAGGACGAGCACACCTAAAAAGTTAAACATTCTAAAGGCGCAGTTAGTCAACGACGTAGCGTAAACGTAGGTTGATGTACGTAGTAGCATATAAAATTTACTGTTGATAGAGAGAGAAACAACGGCAACGTCACTGCCATGCGGTGGTGAGTTTTCGTTAACACGCGAATCCCATAAGGTAGATCGTGTCTGCGTCAACCTACGTCTACGTTACGTCGTTGACTGTTTGCGCTTTAATAATAGAAATATTAACAAAAACCAACAAAACCAACAACCACATGATCAAGTGAATTGCAGCGGAATAGCTGCGCTTGATTGTAGTTGGCTTAGCAAAGTGAAATAGTGGAAAATAAGCAGCAATAATTAACAAGGCAAACTTAGCACAGTGCGTAGGCAACTGGCTAAGTCAGTAGTGATCGTCGGTTCGAATCCTACTGAAAGAAGTCTGATGAGGAAATATGGTAATTTCCGAAATAGCTATCACTTCTACCATGTTTTCAAATTATTGTTGCTTTTCCACAATAAGTTTTCTCAAAAAACGGCCTAAAGCTCATAAAAATTGTTGAATAAATAAATAAAAATGTTATAAGGCCATAAAATAACAAAAAACAAATAACTTAAGGACGAGCACACCTAAAAAGTGAAACATTCTAATAATAGAAATATTAA
>NW_023459533.1:29853-41100 GCF_013731165.1 Rhagoletis pomonella | reverse complement strand
AGTCCTACTGAAAGAAGTCTGATGAGGAAATGTGGTGATTTCCGAAATAGCTATCACTTCTACCATTTTTTCAAATTATTGTTGCTTTTCTACAATAAGTTTTCACAAAAAACGGCCTAAAGCTCATAAAAATTGTTGAATTTAATTCATAATTTTTATATTAAGAAATAATTATTATAAACGAAATTTAATTTTGTTGCACTTTCAATTCTTTTCGGTGCAATTTTAGAAGACCTTTAGGCACATTTTGAAATTTTGGAATTCCATCCCTGCTTGTACCTCACATGAATCATGCATGCATGTGCGTACATACACACGCAACACACTTCAGTAGCGATACGAAAAACAGTTTCGTTACAGCACAATAGGGCTATTCGCGATTCGGTGCATAAGAGCTGACAAATTTATGCAATTGCAGAAATATGCCATGGATTGTGAGCGACCTTTATTAAACTGTCATGGTAAAGCTTTTGCAAAACAATTTTTGTGCATCAGCTTTGGTTTTCTTTATGAATGCAATGCATAGCATTTTTATGCTATGGATTTTCGGTATTGCAAATTTGCCAAGCCATGACAAATGCAAATGCGTGTATTTTGTTTGTGTATTGCAAATAATTTGCAATACAAATTTGCAATGCAATGATGCTAGGCCATTTGCACCGGATCGCGAATAGCCCTAATATGTGTGTTGTATTGATTGACGTTGATAGTGCTTATACGGAACATGCGAGTAAGACTGCGTTTATACACGAAAACTTTTGTCGCCGCAATTTTTCACATTCCCGTTTGGTGTTGCTCGTTTCATTTACACACGGCGATTTGTGTGTATGCAATTGTTGTTGTCAGCTGTGAACAGCTTTTCAATTTACACAGACGAACGAGAGCACAAAGCGTGTTGCCCGAACACGAGCAACTCGGTGCCCCTCTCCTTTCTTCGTTACGCACTCTCCAACGAAGGTCGAGTTGCGGCAACAAAAATCGCCGTGTGTAAATGAGCACTAACAAGATTATTATGTGAGTAACGATTCGGTTGATGGTGCATACGGAACATGCGAGTAACGAGATTATTATGTGTGTAACGATTCGGTACTACAAGCACTTAAACCTCACAAGAATCATAGCAGCGATTCTTGCAGAGTAAGGAAATAATCGTTCATACATATACATACATGTACATATATACATGTACATACATATATGTATACGAAACATAGTTTTGTATCGATTCGAACAATTTGATACAATCAAGCACTTGTACCTCACGCGAATCATGCATGTACCCTGTAGGGAAAACACGAACTAGTGAACCAGATTTCTAGTTCAGTACTAGTACAGTACTTTTCGCCAAAAACGAACCAGTCCGATAGTAACTAGTCACGCACCAGTCCAAAAGCAATGAAATGTGGTACTTTCACTAAACTATTTTATTTAAAATTTGAAACGCAGGGAAGGTAATCATTATGAGAAAAATAATTTAAATCATCATTTAATCATTATTTTATGAATTATTATTGAGTTTTAATATTTCGCTCAAACGGAAATAATTATTATTTGATTTTTATTTTTGGGATTACAAATAATTATTATTTTATGATATTTATTTTTTCGCGCAGAGATTATCATTAATTTTGAGTTTTATTTTTCCACTTAAAAATAATGATAACCTATAAAATTGAAAAGGCCATACATACGCAACCTACTGAAATTTTGACCTTAAAAGTTTGGGTCTCATTCCTCTTATAAGGGTGCGGCTACCTCTCAAAAGGATACGTCGGTAATCACGCTAGTATAGTTTTTGAGTTGCTTAATAATCATTATACTTAGTGATTCCATAAACAAAGGCCAAGATCCTGAAGGACAATTGAGAAAGGCAATGCAGTTGCAGAAAAAGAGACATTTAAAAAAAAAGTGTCAAAATAATTATCACTTTCTCACTAAATTTATTTAAAAATGCAAGCCACCAGAGCTACCTTTTTTTAAGAAAAGACAAATTAATTTTTTTTTTATGCAATCCAGCACATCTACCTTAATACAGTAAGTCAATATAGTATAGGTACAACGAATTTTTTACAATATGGGCAACTATTTTTTAAATATTTTAGTTTTCGGTAATTTTTTATAAAAATATGGTCAGTTCTACAACAAAATCCCCAAAAATCAGAGTTCCAAACCTTGTGCAAAATTTAAGAAAATTCTGCTAAATTTCATTAAAATAATTCACTTTCTATTTACGCTCTCTAGAAAAAGTTTTATAGCCCATTCAGATTTAGTATAATGAAGTGATCTATTATTTTTATTGGCCAAATAATAGACATAAGATTATTATTATGAGAAATGTAAACATAACAAAACTGTCAAAGCTAAACTTCAAAATGGGGGGGGATTGCCAGATGAATGTACGTAACCAATAGTTATTGACATGGCCACTATGAAAACGCCCACACTGACATACAATAAAATAATCGGTGGTCACATACCACCAGACTAGAAAAATATATTTCTTTTTGGAATTGGACACGGAGCGAACCACACTCATCAGCCCTCGCAAGAACGGAATTACAACCAAGTAATTAAAGTGGATTAAAAGCTGGTATTAAAAGCTGGCGGCAATCGGGGAGTCGATACTCACCCTTCAGTGGAAATTAATAGAGACAAAAGGTGCCGTCACATTCCTTCCGGCAAATCCCCAGCCATGTTGTTGCGTAGAATAAATAAGTTGTGAGCATCAAATCGGGACTATTCATTTGACAGCAATTGAGTCACCATACGCCGGTAATACAAAATCATTACCCGTAAGTCAGCCACTTTCTTGCCACCATCCATTGGAAACGAGCTTTCCATCAACCGTAAATAAAGATTCCTGTTTGGACCGTCAAACCAAGGTCAAGCAAATCAGAAGTGCAAGAGTGAGGAAGCTAGGACTTACCAAACAACAAAAAAAATTGCTAAATATCAATGGTAAGTCCTAGCTACCTCAAACTTGCACTTTGTTATACTAAAATTGAATGGGCTAATGCCTGAGTATTTAACATTTTTCTAAAGAGTGTAAATTGCAATACTTGGATGGAAATTCGCGGAGTTTTCTTTAATTTTGCATAAGGTTTGAAACTCTGATTTTTGGGGTGTTTGGTGTAGAATTAACCATATTTTTATAAAAAATTAGGGAAAAATAAAATATTTAAAAAATAGTTGCCGGTATTGTAAAAACTTCACTGTACCTAAACTTTATTGACTGACTGTATATCTTATTTAAGTTAAGTACGACAAAAACTTTCGAAGTACTTCATATACATATAAGCTTAAAAAGAACTGGATTTACTTAAAAATCAATATGCTTAAATTTAGACAAGTAAGACAAAGTGAACTAATATTTTTACTTTTAAGCAGAACGCACTTTTGTTTTTTACTTACTACTTAAGTTTAATACTACTACTACTACTAATGTGGTTTATAAATTTTTAATAAATGCGTTTAAACATTTGTGATTGTATTGTCCTTCCTTCAACCGATCGTATTTAATATAGAAGGGAAATTTTTCGACAAGCCTGATTAGAAATGTACATCTAAGGTGACGAATTTATAACAGGTTGGGAACTACATATAAAAAATGGATGCAGATCGAACTAGATCTCATCTGTCGAATTGGGAACTGGTTTGGAACTAAAGAAAGGGGGATGCAGAACGAACTAGATCTCATCTGTCGAATTTGGAACTGGTTTGGAACTAGAGCCAAAAGGATGCAACGGGGGACAATTGACACTTCCTAGGACACCGCAATGTTAAATTCGCCAGTCGCTAGCATGCAAAAGAGAATTATGGTTCCAAACGCACTAGAACCGAACCGGTTCCGCACTAGTTCGTTTCCCTACAGGGCATGTACGTACATACACACGCAACACACTTTAGTGTCGATACGAAAAAAAGTTTCGTTACCGCACAATATGTTGTGTTGTATTGATTCACGATGATGGTACATATACGGAACATGCGAGTAACGAGATTATTATGTGAGCAACGATTCGGTACATCGAGTCAGGGGTTGTATTCGTTACTCAGTACAGTTTGCTACAGCTCTAATATTTGTTTACTTAGTTTGGCCCGGCGTATTGTTGTTGCGCACGGTAAGTGCATTTATTTGGGACGTAAGGTAGGTCGTCTTTTGTAAACAAAAGGTAAGGTGACACATTTTATTAAAACGTCAACAACAACTAACTGAAAGCAACGTTAAAAATATATAGAACTTATAAAAAAAGAATAAATAAAAGTTCTACTGGCCGTGGAAATCTGTGCATTTGTGTGCTAAATTATCTGCATAAGCATGCCCGTCTGTCTCGCGTTTAAGGCATAAACAATTATATACCATTAGAAAGGAATTTTGATGCTGATGTGCAAACAATTTTTCAAATTTCAAATTAGTCTAACATAAAGCGAAAAAATCAATTCAAAAGTGACACCAATACCAATACCATACATGTACATGTTTGGGGCGGAAATGCCTCGTAAATGTATGCTTTAATATTGATGCTGAATTAAAGAAACGTGCTAAACAGCAGTTTAGGAATAATATGTATGTATGTTCCCAAAAAACATTTATGTTTGAGCTCAACTTGAGGTTAAGTTGAGAACTAAGGTATTTCTCAAATCTCCAACGTTGTTTCTCAACAGTACCTCAAGTGGAGGATCATAGCTTTATAAACAAAAAGGGCATTTTTCTATGTATGAAAAAGAGAAAATGCTAGTTCTCAACTTGAACTCCAATATAATTCTCCAATTGGTCTCAAATATATCATTGAAATACTGAAATTGATATAGTAAAACACCTCATACCTTTTTGATGTACGTAGTACATAGATGAATTAAAATATTAATTTTTCATTTTATTACTCCTTTTGTAGTATGTAGTTAATCTATATCATATTACAATAATTAACTTCACAGTATATAGTCCGACAGTAATTTTGCCACTTGATTCACTTCGAGTTTTATTTTCTTTCAAGATTATTTCAGGATACTTTGAAGTTTTTTTTAATTTTTGTTGGTGATTTTCCTCTTTATATACATAGCTTTAGTTTTTCACTTGATAATAAAAAATTTGATTCTCTATCACTTTTTACGTATCTGAAATATTTTTTTGGTGTTTATTGGGTATGTATGTACATGAAATAGACAGACGGCAAAGTTTATAGTCTAAGAGCTAGGAACGTTTTCGTTTTACAGTTAAAAATACTAATTTTTGAAATCATTATAGTAAGGGTAATTTTCTTTTCATTGGCTTTTACTAGCTTCTAGAAACGTAGATTTATTATTGCCAGACATGTCCGTTGTTGGTAACATTGTGCCAGACGTAATTTTTTTGAAAAAATAAATAAATTTGGCAACTCATTTTAGTAAAGCTCAAAATTTAATATGATGTTGTTTAAGTTCTGATGAATTTAAAATTAATTTTCCAGACATTAACTCGGTTGCTAAATCAAAAGCCAGACTGATTTAAAGCTGAAAAGTATTAGGCTGGTAGTGAGGGAGATAGTAGCAAAATAGTGAATTTTCATAGAATTTTAGTATGAAAACTGGAAACTATAACTACTTATCTATGATTATGACATAAACTCGATTGTTGGAATATCAAAAGTTATATTTGTTTCTTTCACATACATACGTTAAAGCAAATATAAACTTAAAACATTTCAAAAAACATCAACTTGTACAGTATCGGAATAAAGCAAGAAAATCAAGAGAAAAACACAAACATTTTGATATTTATAACATTATAACATTTTTATACTTATAATTGTGTCATAAAAAATACTGACTTACAACAAAAAGAGCACTGGATGCCACTATCCAATTCCTATGCAGAATCGCTTGCTGATTCCGAAAATCGAGTATTTTTTCCATTAATAAGTTATCGAGATATTTGCAATTTACCGTTATTCAGCTTAAAAAAGGTGGTTCCACTTAATCACGTATATACATTTTGTAAGAAATGTAGCAAATGAAAGGTAGAAAAACTCCCCATAAACAGTGTTCATATATACACGATGCAGAATACAAAGGTGGCGCCATTCGCAGACCGCTAAACCTCTCTTCGTCGATTTGACAGCATCCACCCATTCGATGACGTCATACATACTTTTGTTTACATTCACTGTTGCCAACTTGGTGCTTTTCGCACCATGCGAAAATTTTGTGTTTGGTGCTTGTTGCGTTTTTGGTGTTCTTGTTTTTAGTTTAAAGACAGCAAATTTGAAAATCTTAAAAAAATTTAAGCAAAATTTATAGCAATCGTAAGTGTGGTAAGCAACTTTACAAACATTTAAACAAAATCATAGCGCAGTGACAATCATAAGCGACAACAAAATATGTTGTTGAAGGTGCAAAACCGAAGAAATCGACAGAAAACACGAAACATTGATTTTTATTAATTTGAATCGGCATCCTTACAATAAAATTATGTACATATACATATTAAGTCCATAAAATATACCAATAAAAATTTGGTGCTTTTCCAAATTCAAAACTTGGAAATACTGCCTTTTGTTCGATGCTTCCTCTTTTTCTTGTCGAGTTCGTCTTGCATTCTGGTATTTGTTGACGTCACGCTCGGTTGCTCTCATCTCGATTGGCGAAATCTTGTATTCTATCATTCTTGACATATGAGTACATCAGTTTTCTATAAACTCAGTAGTTTTTGAAAAATTTATTCATCATTCCAGATTTTTTCTTTTTTATGAAAGAGTTAAAAAAAATTCTGACTTTAACAGGGGAAAACTTCAATATTTTTTTATTTTTTTTTTAGTTGTATTAAAGCATGTTCCTTTACAAAAATGGATGCTGCAAACGAAGAAAATCGAAAGATATGTGAATACAAATTTGTGAATGGTTTTATGAAAATGCGCAAAAGTATTTACGTAATCGTACATGTCCTAGGAGTAACATTCTTTGCTGCTCATATGTATGTATATCATACTTTTTTATTCATCCACCGATCTTCTTTTCAAATTACTTGTTTTTTTTTTATAAAAGAACAGGCTTTAACACAAATGAAAAATTTGAAAAAAAAATCTGATACTTCTTAAATTGTTTCCTGTTTAATTTAGATTTTTTTTTATTTTTTCACAAAACAAGAAAAAATCATGAATGATTAATAAATTTCCCAGAAACTACTAAGTTTATAGAAAACTGATGTACATATCTGTGTTCGTATGGAATAGTAGCTTATGTCGAGAAGCTGGCTTTAGTATAATACGGCATTCTAACGACAAGGAATTTTTTGACGAGACTTAATAAGAATATTGACCTGCTAGTATCGGAACTATTTCTTGCACGTTTATTTACCAAAAGTTCTTCAACAGCTCGGCGCCAGTGAGTCATTCACAATCGTGTGCTGCGAATGCCGCATTATACTAACGCCAGGCTTTCGACATAACCTACTATTCCATATGAACACAGATATATACTGTTTATGGGGAGTTTTTCTACCTTTCATTTGCTACATTTCTTATAAGATATACATACGTGATTAAGTGGAACCACTTTTTTAAGACGAATAACGGTAAATTGCAAATATCTCGAAAACTTATTTATGGAAAAAATACTCGATTTTCGGAATCAGCAAGCGATTCTGCATAGGAATTGGATAGTGGCATCCAGTGCGCATTTTTTTGTAAGTCAGTGTTTTTTATGACACAATTATAAGTATAAAAATGTTATAGTAAGGTTATAAATATCAAAATGTTTGTGTTTTTTTTTACTTTTCTTGCCTTATTCCAATACTATGCAGGTTGATGTTTTTTGAAATGTTTTAAATTTTTATTTGCCTTAACGTAAGTATTTGAAAAAGAAAACAAATATAATTTTTGATATTCCAATAATTAGATTTATGATATAAAGTTAGATAAGTAGTTATAGTTTCCAGTTTTCATACTAAAATCCTATGAAAATTCACTATGTATTCTATAAATAATATTTTTACCTAAAACTTATAGCCATATTCATACAAAAAAGCTTTAAAAAGGTTTATAAATTGAAAACATCAATCTATGAAGCTGTTTAAACCATGTTAAAAATTAAGGTAGTTTCAGTAAACAACTTTTTGATGGATACTGGGTGTTTTGAAGCTTCATAATTTCTTCATGTTGCAAATTTGTAATATTTAAAAATAAATTAGCAAATTTCGAGATGGGGATTTTTTCCACAGTTATTAAGTGCAAATATTTTAGTCTTCTTAGACGAAACCAAACAAGTCTAGTACATGATATACATATATACATAAAAAGAATGCAATTTAACTTCGAAATAAAATGGATAATGGCATCCTACTTACGTTTATGGTATTTCTCACCCCAACCCCAAACTGGAAATTAATCTATGTGTATGTATGTTGCGTTAACATTATTAAACGATTTTATTTAATAAATTCATCTTCTTATTTTCATATTAGTTTTGTTATCTTTTAACTTCAGGTTTAAATATCGAATTCACTAAACGAAGCGCTGGAGATTTAAAAACATTTGTACCGTCTTCCTGGAAGTGGTATTTTGTATTTTTGCAGTTCCCAAATGCGTAGCTCTTTTTCTTTTTATTATTTTACAAAATTGTTATTTTTTTTGCTATGTCTAGTTTATTTCAGAAAAAAAATATATTATAATTTTCAATCTGGTAGCTAGATTTTGATGAAAATGACAAAATCCCAGCAAAAGTCAAATGGCTAACATGGCTGCTAATGTCATTAAGTGAAACTACCTTCTTTTTTCTACCATGCTTTAAACTTGCTTTATTTTTTAAGAATAAGGCCATTAACAAAAACGAATAATTCGAATAAAATCAAGTTCAAGCAATTAAAAAGAAATTTTCTTCTATCAAAATTTCTAAATTACCTCTCAAGAAATATATGATATGAGAATATATCGATGGCTGAGTGGAAGATCGACCTATCTCGGCAGCCAGTTCGAAAACGCTCTATCTCAAAAAACTTTTCAAGAACGCCCTATTTCAGAATTCGTTTCAAAAACGCCCTATCTCAGCTGCCGATTCAAAAACGCCCTATATCAGCATATTTTCAATACATTTTGAAGTGAGATAGGGCGTTTTTGAACCGAATTTTGAGATAAGGTGTTTTTCAATTAAATTCTGAAATAGGGCGTTCTTGAAAAGTTTTTTGAGATAGAGCGTTTTCGAACTGGCTGCCGAGATAGGTCGATCTTCCACTCAGCCATCGATATGATATAATGAAAAATACTTGTCGAGATTTTTATTGACTGCAATATTGTAAGTACAGAGTAAAAAAAAGGCGTGAGTACTAGGTACTCATGAAATTTGATGTGTAAACATATGCGAACGGCAAAGCATAAAAGTACGTTTACATATAAATTGTTGTGTAACAGTAGGTTTGTGGCACGGTCGAGTGGCACATCGGCATGCTGGTGGTTCCTGGCAGAGCTCATCGGTTGGGGTGGGTCCTTGCACACTCGCCTTGCCTACGCTACACTAACAAATAAAGTTCATGCCGAATAATTTATAAAGAAATACGCAAAAAAAAGAAAAAAAACTCGATGACAAAAAGATAGCAGAAAACGCAAGGTCCAGTCCTGTCAGGCGGAGTCTACCCACCCTCTTCGGCGCCCAGTCGACGCGAAACCATGGGCGTTGTGTTGACTCCTCTGACCTTACAACGCCCCCTTATCCTGACTAAGTCCGTTGGTCAGTCATCCCGTCCTCCTATGTCAATCAGTCCTATTGTCCGTCATTACCCCATGTCCCCTGCTGCGCGCGAGCGCAACACACACACACCAAAATTAATAAATTAGAGCCTCATTTCCATCATAACACTCTCATCCGAACTTCATATTTTTCTTCCTTTATTAACAATTCAGTCTTAGATACAAAGCCCTGAGCTCAACTTAAATTAAACTACCCTCGTATCACTAAAATTTTCTTTCCTGAGAATAACGCACAAATATCCAATTGCTATTTATATATGTACACAAGTATCCATTCATGAGCATATGTACATACTTAGACAGGTATTATTAACAATATAAATCAACTAATTCAAAAAAAATAAAAAAAAATAAACGAAGGCCCCCAAAAGGGAACATGCAAGAAAAGCAAATATTACTTACTTAATCGCACCCTAAACTTATCCCTGCATAAAAAAAACAACAACAATCTTGCTAAAACTGGTTTTCTACTCGCAACTCTTTCATTAAATTGTAATTTTCGCTCATCTATATATATATGTATATAAATATATATATATATATACTTATATATATACGATAAGAAGTTCACTTGAGTATGTACATACGTATGTATAATTGCTCAAACCATAAGCATGTATCGAAATATGCATGAGAGAAAATAAAATTAAAACAAGTACTCACTCACTTTGTCCGCTCCTTCGATGGTGGTACCAGCATCCCGGAGAAGAGCCTCTGTGGGGGGGGAAGAAAGCCTTACATACGTATATTCATAAGTTCTCTTATACATAAAAGTGCTAGCCTATCGTGTCGGTACTAGGAATAGTATCGCTAGTACGGCGGATCACCCGATAGTAATCGCGGAAAGTTATTAAATGTGCAAAAAAAAAGGTGTTTAAAAGTGAAATAACAATTTTTTTTTTTTTCTTCTATAAGCGCAAAGAAACCAAAGTGAGCTTAAAATTACGTGATTCGGTATAAAGAAAGTAAAGTCAAATCATGAATTCAAAATTCACCCCCTTGTTTTTTTGAAAACCATAAAAAGTGATTACACGTGGTAAAGGAAACCACAAAAAGAAAATCAAGTAAATGCAGAAAACGTGAACTAAAGCTTATAATGGTTTCTTTGCCCTTTTTGAATTAAAGAAAAACGAAACTTGATTTTAGTTATTCAAACCGATCAAATAGAAGTTACAAAAAAAAAAAAATATATATATATATATGCCAATACTTTTTATAAAACAAATTCAAAGCAAATCAAATCAATAAAGAAAATTGATAATTGGCCGATCAAAGCGTGCAAAAATAAAAAATAGGAAACTGCTACTAACCTAATAAATTCCAGTAAAAAAAAAGACGTGATAAACTGTATGCAAAAAGAGAAATGTGATAAACTGAGTAAACTGAGTAAACTGAAACCCCATACAAAAAAAACTCAAAAAAAGGAATAAAGGAAAATGGACGGAAGAAACTAGGTAAGTACTACAAAACTAACTCTTCTCTTGATAATATTGCTATTTAAAAAAAACTATATACTTCAAAGCTTATA
>NW_023459533.1:21187-29753 GCF_013731165.1 Rhagoletis pomonella | reverse complement strand
TCCAACTATGCCACTTGATCACTATAACCAAATCTTGGTTATTATAAATAAACCTTTTTCTGGGTGCATTGCCTTGATAGGCGGTATTTTGTCTAGCTATTATTTTACAAATCTGTTGTTTTATTAACGATTTTACGATTCTTATGCATAAATCTCGATGCCTGGAGTTCAGGTTACCAAATCTCCTTTTTGTCACAATGGCTATTTAGGTGGTTTTGCAACTGGTCGATGGGCAGTTTTGCAAAAACATCGACGATAGGTATGTATGCTATGCACTTATGTTAGCTTTAAATTTTAACGTTTCCTAAGCTCCCTATGTTTGTCTTCATCTTAAGCAGGGATCACTCGATTTGTACATTTTGGCTGGTACAGAGCGGTGTTGTTCGGAAATTCTTTTATTGAGCTGAACTAAAATTTCTAAACAACACCACTCTTTCACTGCCAAAATGTAAAAATCCGTACAAATGAACAAATCGTGGGATCTTCACTTAACAGCTTTTTACAATGCTTTTCTCAACTTTCAATGTTATATATCCAGACCATCATTTATACTATAAATCAGAGACCCTACATAACTGTTATGATTTCTTTGGAGGTGGGAAACGTTGGGCATAGGACAATAAAAAAATTTGTATGTTACTTTATAAGAGTTATTCCCAAAACTAAAATTTTTTTGTTGGTCATATCTTTTATTTTCGACTTTTTTACTTTTACTTCGCTCAGTGAGAGTTATTCTCAAGCCAAAATTTTTTCCGTTGGTCATGAGTTTTATTTTCGACGTTTTTGTTTTTACGTTGCCTGGTAACAGTTATTCCTAAGACAAAATTTTTTCCGTTGCCCATAATTTTTATTTTCGACTTTTTTCTTTTTACGTTGCATGATAAGAGTTATTCTCAATGAATATTTTTTTTTTCGTTGCTCGTAACTTTTATTTTCAACTTTTGTTTCTTTACGTTGCTTCTTCTTCTTCTTTATTGGCGCTGTAACCGCCTAAGCGATTTGGCCGAGTCCCAAACAGCACGCCAGTCATTTCTCTTCTGTGCTAACTGACGCCAATTGGAAATGCCAAGTGAAACCAAGTCCTTCTCCACCTGGTCTTTCCAACGCAGAGGAGGCCTTCCCCTTGCTCTGTTACCAGCATCGCGGCCTGCGTTGAATATTTTCAGAGCAGGAGCGTTTCTGTCCATTCGAACGACATGGCCAAGCCAGCGGAGCCGCTGAAATTTAATTCGCTGCACTATGTCTATATCGTTGTAAAGCTCATACAGCTCATCGTTAAATCGTCTGCGATATTCACCATCACCAACGAGTAAAGGTCCGTAAATATTTCGCAGAATCTTTCTTTGGAAAACTCCGCCTCATCAGATGCTTTCATTGTCCATGCCTCCGCGCCATACACCAGCACAGGCATGATGAGTGACTTATAGAGTGTGATCTTTGTACGACGAGAGAGGACTTTACTTCTCAATTGCCTACTCAGCCCAAAGTAGCACTTGTTGGCAAGAGTGATTCTCCGTTGGATTTTAAATAAACGAAGTCGTCTACTTTTTCAAACTTGTAACTGTCAACAGTGACGTGGGTGCCAAGGCGCGTATGCTCTGACTGTTTGTGTGATGACAGGAGATACTTCGTTTAGTCCTCGTTCACCTCCAGACCCATTCGCTTTGCTTCCCTATCCAATCCCGATAAGGCAGAACAGACGTAGCCCTTGTTTTTACCGATAATATCGATGTCGTCGGCATACGCCAGCAATTGTACGCTCTTCTAAAGTATTGTGCCTGAGCGGTTCAGTTCTGCGGCTCTTATTATCTTCTCCAACATCAGATTAAAAAAATTGCACGAAACCTCGTTTGGTATCAAACGGCTCGGAGAGGTCCTTCCCTATTCTGACGGAGCTGGTGGTATTGCTCAACGTCATTTTACACAGCCGTATTAGTTTCGCGGGGATGCCAAATTCAGACATCGCGGCATAAAGGCAACTTCTCCTCGTGCTGTCGAAAGCGGCTTTGAAATCGACAAATAGATGGTGTGTGTCGATCCTATTCTCGCGGGTCTTTTCCAAGATTTGGCGTATTGTGAATACCTGATCTATGGTGGATTTTCGAGGCCTAAAGCCACACTGAATAGCTCGGCTGGCAGGCCGTCAGCTCCAGCAGCTTTGTTGGTTTTCAGCCGCGTAATCGCTATTCGTACCTCGTCATAGTCAGGCGGTGGGACAGCTACTCCATCATTATCGACTGGGGGCTCGGGTTCGTCTTCTTCACTACTTTCAACGCTGCTACCATTCAGTAGGTTATAAAAGTGTTCCCTAAACCATTTAAGTATATTCTGGACATCGGTAACTAGGTTGCCATTGTTGTTCTTACAGGAGTTCGCCCCGGTCTTGAAACATTCCGTTAGTCGCCTAACCCTCTGGTAGAATTTTCGGGCGTTCTTCCTGTCGGCCAGCATCTCAAGCTCTTCGCACTCACGTATTTCGGCCTCTCTCCTCTTATTGCGGCTAATACGTCTCGCTTCCTTCTTCAGTTCCCTATAATGGTCCCACATGGCTCGCGTTGCGCCCGATAGCAGCGTGGCCCTTTAGGCGGTATCATTTTTCTCTGCGGCTTCTTGACATTCCTCATCGTACCAGTTGTTCTTTCGGTCGCGCTGAAATCCAACTACTTCTTCGGCGGCGGTACTTAATGATCGGGAAATGTGGTTCCACTGCTCGTGTATGTCGGATTGTTGAAGAGTGCTCTCAGAGAGCAGGTTTGTGAGTCGAGTGGCGAATAAATTGGCCGTCTGTTGTGATTGCAGCTTTTCGACGTTAAGCTTTCCTTGCATTGTTGGGCGCACATTTTTTGCTGCACAGAGGTGGGTGCGTATCTTGGCTACAAAAAGATAGTGGTCCGAGTCGATGTTTGGCCCTCGGAGTGTACGTACGTCCAAAACGCTTGAAGCATGCCTTCCGTCTATCACAACATGATCGATTTGGTTTTTCGTTTTTCGATCTGGAGACAGCCATGTAGCTTGGTGAATGTTCATATGCTGGAACCTAGTACTACATACATATTACCATGTTTCGGGCCCCGGCGAAGTCGATCAGCCTCAATCCGTTATCGGACGTTTCGTTGTGGAGGCTGAATTTTCCGACAGTGGCGCCAAAGATCCCTTCTTTGCCCACCTTGGCATTAAAAACGCCAAGCACGATTTTGACATCGTGTCTGGGGCAGCGCTCATATGTACGTTCCAAGCGCCCATAGAAGAGATCCTTGGACGCCTCATCCTTCTCTTCCGTCAGGGCTTGGGCGCAAATGAGCGAGATGTTGAAGAATCTAGCTTTGATGCGGATTGTGGCTAGACGTTCGTCCACCGGGGTGAACGCCAGTACTCGGCGACGGAGTCTCTCTCCTACCACGAATCCAACAGTGAATTTGCGCTCCTTAACGTGGCAACTGTAGAAGACGTCGCAAGGCTTCACGCTTGCTTTTCCTTGTCCCGTCCATCGCATTTCTTGGATGGCGGTGATGTCAGCCTTTGTCTTCCCGAGGACATCAACCAGCCGGGCAGAGGCACCTTCCTCATTAAGGGTCCGGATATTCCAGATGCATACCCTTAAATCATAGTCCTTTATACGTTTGCCGTGGTCGTCATCAGAAAAAGGGGGTCTCATCCGAGGCTGTTTTTTTTCTTTTCAGCGCACGCGAAAGTTGTACGCCTTCTCACTTTAGGTCGCTCCGAAACGGGTGTTTGGTTGCTACCCAGAGGATACGTGGATATAAAAACCGGACGTTGTGAGCTGCGATTTGAACCGTACGGACAAGTTTTCCACTTCTGCGTACGGGACCATCCTCCCTTTACGTTGCTTAGTAAGAGTTATTCTCAATGAAATTTTTTTTCGTTGCTCGTAACTTTTATTTTGAAGTTTTTTGGTTATGCGTTGTAGTAATAAAATATATATGAGACATTATTTTTTGTATCGGCCATCAAATTTGGTGTCACACTTTCGATTCGTTTCAAATTTTTTTATGTGTTCTACACATAAAATAAGCGAACACGTATTCGAGGAGTTTTTTTCTTTCTTTTTTTCTTCGCAGATATGATCTGTCAAAGTTTGGATTTTTTCGTAATTGTGAACAATCATGTACTTTTTCAAATCGTTATATCTCGGGTTCTACTCATCGTAGAGATGGTCATGATTGTCCTAAATATATCTTAGCTATGTATATACAGTTGAAATTTTTGAAGCTGATTTACATAGTGAAGACCAATAAATTAGGGATTTAAAGTCATACCATCGTAATCCCTGATTAATTCTCTATAAAAACTAAATTTTTGAACCTTTGTTCTAAAATTGCCACGTCCATTTCTAGACGATTTTTTGATTAAAGATTCATTCTGGTAAAAGTTAGTGTTTGAATCTCTACCCAGTGGGAAAATGTAATGTATAGTAATCGAAAAAATAATTAGTAAAACAACCCTTTTCATATTCGAAAATGCATTTCTTCCCCCCAGGGCGATGTCCTCAGAAAAGTGGGACATTCAATTTTGCATGGAACTTCTAAAAAATTATTACCCGTCAAATGTTGTTTATTGCAACTACCTTCGTTGTGTTAGTTTAGTTAGCTTTGACGGAACTGATTCCGGATGCAATCGCGTACGCTTTAGGCTCGTACTAGAAAGGTCGGAGGTGTTAAAAATGACTCTCACAAATACGTGCTGTTGGTGACAAAGACATGTGGCAAGCTAGCTCCTACACCCAGAAAAAGTTTGAGTTATAATTACCAAGATTTGGTTATAGTGACCAAGTGGCATAGTTGGATATGGCGAAGTAAATATCTAGTTCGCGAAAGTCTGCAATTTACTTGAGACTTCTAGTTGGGACAAATGTATATTTGTTAATAATTACAAAACGACTACCTTGAGTAGACAATATTGTTAGTTGAATAAAATCATTGTTGAGCAAATATAAACAATGCTTTGGTTGATAAAAGTTTTCAATTAATTTTGTGAACTTGCTGTAGACTTGAATCAGCTAACCGTTTATTATTGGAAAAAAAGTTTCAATTTGACACAAATAAAATTTTACTCGATGGTTGTTGTGTCTACTTTCTTCTTTTATTTACATATATTAAGCATAAAAAATACATACATATTTACATAAATAGTTACTAGTGTAAATAATACATATGTATATGGTGGTAAGAATTTCCTAAAAAGAAACGATAAAACAGGAACAGTCGTGCGAAAACCCCGGTCAATATCTGCTGGAAGTGCTAGTTTAAGTATACTGCTTTGCTTTTTCCTTGGCTAAATAGATACTTTCAAATTATAATTCACATGAATCATATATTCACTGAGAAACCCCGGTTGGCATCAAACTTTATATTTTTAAATAACTATGCGCAAGTTAACAGTAGCCTTTGCCTTTCAACTAAATTACAAATATAAACAAATTTCCAATAATGCAGTTGGTCATATTGTTGGTTGGACTTATATGAGGAAATCTAATTAAACCAATGGAATAACACTGATTTAATTGAAGATGTAATTTGATATCCTTCTGCAACCAACTGAGTAAACAATGGCTTAACGAAAGCTGCAACTGCAAAGCAACTGCGCAGTTCCAAAACTAATTTATTAAGCTATTAAAAAGATTCTGCAAAACAACTGCAGCTGAATAAATATTTTGACTAAAGAAATAAGTTGCAACTGCGCAATTCTAAATTACGTTACTAATAAGATTCTGCAAAACAACTGCAGCTGAATAAATAACGAAACTTAATATCTTCAATAACAAAATTCCAAAAGAACTAATTGTAAATTATAACTGAAAATCATGTACACATAATTTTAAGCTATAAATAAGATTCTTTTTGAATAAAGTGCAGTTTGTATTCAGTCTTGCAACAACACACCAATTGTTTGGTATCAGTCTTGCAACAAGACATATGTTTTAAGTTATTTTTAAAACGTATACCGGGCTCAACAAAAGTTAATTGGCGCCCAACGTGGCCGCCTGCGAGTAGAGTCGGTCAATTAAATAACAAGTATCCTCGCCGGAGGAGAAAACGTAAAAAAAACTATAAAATAAGTATCCTCACTGGAGGAGAAAAAAAGTGAAAAAACTCATTAAAAGTATCCTCACTGGAGGAGAAAAAAATTAAATATTTAAGTATCCTCACCGGAGGAGAAAATAATTAATAAAAAAAAACTTAAAAAGTATGCTCACTGTAGGAGAAAAAAGTTAAAAACTTTAAATATCCTCATTAAAGAAGGAAAATATAAACAAAGACTGTGATGGTAAAAATCAACAACAAAGTGACCGTGGAAATAGATAAATAACTCAACATCAAAATCAACAACAAAGTGACCGTGGAATAAGATAAATAACTCAACATCAAAATCAACAACACAAGTAGTAGCAGAGTATAACAACGGTGGAAAGAAGACCAGTAAATCAATAACAGGCAGTGACAGCAACAAGGAGCTGAAGCAGTAAATTAATGTAAGAATTATTTATTCTATTCTATATTTTTGTATTATAAAAAATTTTAAATGACGGACGCTCTACCACCTGACTTTGACTACGACGAAATAAATAGAATAGTGGAAAAATTGGTAAGAGAAGAGAATTCTGACGAATTCAAGGAAAAATTTTTAGAGAAAGAGATCTATTTGATGAAGGTAGTGATGAGGGAAGAGTAAAGTGTATGGCAGCAGTATTTAAATATATAGGAAAGAATAAGAAAGCCACATTAGCAGATTATTATAATAGAGAGACATTAGAATCAGAAACGGTAGCAATGATTCGGGTTGCAAAAAGAAGTGGTAAATTTTAAAATGGGGCAAAATCAAAGTGGTCCAAAATATAAAAACTTGTACTATTGTGATTATTGTAAAGGAAATCATAAAACTGAAAAGTGTCCTTATAAAAAACCGTGTTGTTAATTTGTGAAGTGTTTAAATACGAATCTGGAAAGATTAATAAAAAACTTTTCAAATATGACTTTGAATAATGATAATGAGGCTCTAGTAGCAAGATTAATTGCGGCAACGAATGCATCACTCAGACTAGAGGTGTCTGAATTGCGTAGGCAAATTGAGGGATTAACAAAATCAGTAACCATAACTGATTACAGACCAGAAGTGGTCGACTCCCAAATTAACTGCGATGAATCATTGGAGGTTATTAAGTCATTACCAGAATTTTCTGGTAAGCAAAATAAATATGTTAGCTGGAGAGAATCAGCTAATAATGCGATGAGCTTATATGTGAGAGGCAGTCGTAGGTATTTCGCTGCATTAACCATTTTAAGAAACAGGATTACCCAGGACGCAAACGATTTATTATCAAATCATGGGACAGTTCTAAATATTGACGCCATTTTAGCGCGACTAGATTTCGCTTATGCTGACAAAAGGCCTGCTCATATTACTGAGCAAGAGATGAGCATTTTGCGCCAAGGTAGTAATACTATTATTGAATATTACAACAAGGTTAACGAAAAACTAACCTTACTCATAAATAAGAAAATTATGACATACGGATCAGACAGTGCAGTGACCAAAGAGTTAAATGCGAAAAATAGGCGTGACGCTTTACGTATATTTATTACGGGACTAAACGGTAATTTGTCAAATATTTTATTTCCACTCTCACCAAGTGATTTACCGAATGCTCTTGCAAAAGCACAAGAATTGGAATCGAACAATATGCGAGCAACCTTCGCACTACAATTTGGAAAACACAAAATTTTCCAAGTGTAAATAATAACAAATATAATAATTTTAATAGTTTTTACAATCACTTGCGGTTTGCACAAATTCAACCACAAAGAAATAATATCCAAAGGATAACCCCACAACATGATCAAGCTCGACCAACACCAATGGATGTTGATCGAAGCATTCAGATCCAAAATCGGCAGCAACAAAAGCCAGGGAATATTCAAAGTAATTATCGAAATAATTACGTACCACATAATCAGAGCTATTTAGCTGAGAAAAGGCCAAATGCCAGTGCTCAGTTAAGTGCTCAACCACCTAACAAAATGCAACGAGTGAATAATATTAATGAGAATCATTTTTTAGGGGAAAAGTAGACCTGCGATATGACAAAGTCATTGACCGTGATTTACAAATCCTAATTGATACAGGAGCAACAAGTTGCTACATAAAAGCAGGAATATATAAAAATAAAAATGAACTTAATATTTACAAACGCGTAAATACGATAAATGGGTTTACAATAATTAAATATTATCACGTAATCCATTTATTCGGTGTTAAACAAATATTTTATGAAATCGATAATTTGGAATCAGACCTTTTAATAGTTTATAAATTTTTAAAGAAAATTAACGCGGTAATAAATTTAAAAAATAAATCATTGACAACAAATAACGGAAAGGAGGAAACACTATATAGTTCAGAAATTGAATCTGAACAGCCCGCCGAAGCATATGCCGGCAAAAATGAAAGTGAATTAAAAAATGAAAAAGCAAATCAAATTAAAACTGTGGGACAGAAAAGTCCTACAACGCCAGCCGATGGTAATACCGGCAACAAAATAAATAAAATT
>NW_023459533.1:20352-21177 GCF_013731165.1 Rhagoletis pomonella | reverse complement strand
TGGTAATACCGGCAACAAAATAAATAAAATTAAAACTGTGGGACAAAGAAGTCTTACAACGCCAGTCGATGAATTTACCGACAATGAAATTAAATATTTAAACAAAATTACTTTAGAGGAAAAATCCTTTGAAGCGCCAGCCGATGTGTATTCCGATAATTTTATTAAAAATAATTACAAGCCTTTACCAAAAGACTTAGGTGAAATAAGAATTTTAGAAAATGAAACTCTTAAAAAAATTGAATCTATTCATTCGGGAATTGACATTAGTCTTCCTTTTAGAACGGACATTCGTGCGGAAATAAGAACTTCCGTAAATAATCCAATTTGGAGCAAACAATATCAATATCCTTTAGCAGCAAATGTTTTTGTGAATAAGGAAATTGAAGATCTTTCGGAAAAAGAATTTATAAAACCAAGTAAAAGTCCTTATAATTCTCCAATTTGGGTGGCACCAAAAAAAGGTATTAATAAAGATGGCACACCAAAATTGAGAATGGTAGTAGACTTCAAAAAATTAAATGAAGTTACAATTGCAGATAAATATCATAGTACTATGAATATTGAAGCATAAGATGAAATATCCAATACCAGATAGGAACGTTATACTTTCGAATCTAGGAGAATCACCATATTTCTCTACAATTGATCTAGAATCTGGATTTCATCAAATTTTGATGAAAACTGAAGATATTGAAAAACAGCATTTTCAGTTAATAATGGAAAATACGAATTTTTTAGAATACCGTTTGGACTGAAGAATGCACCAAGTATTTTCCAAAGAGCAATGGATGATGTATTAAGAGAATTTATTGGGAAATTTTG
>NW_023459533.1:14020-20252 GCF_013731165.1 Rhagoletis pomonella | reverse complement strand
TTTTTTTGGCCACATAAATTTAAAATTGCCCCTAGCCCTTTTTTAGCCCTTTTTAGAATGTATTCATACTTGGCATGAAAAAGTTGTTTTTGCTTAATTTGCTTTTTTTGCATTTATGTAAGAGATGAATTTTTAAACTAAGAAAGACTGATATATATACATATATGTATGGTATGCTCCTTACGCTTTTATCCATACATACTGTAAAAGTGTTGGGGCTGTTAACTTATCTGTTAACGATTTAACTATAGTTTAAAATAGATAAGTTCGCGGCCCTCAATATGCTAAATTTGTTAAACGACCCATTAAGTCGATTGACCGTGTATGTTCTTGTGGTGTGATTGTACCAGCATACTGGTGTCGTGAGTGGTGAAATTAGCTCAATTTTCTAAGTAAAAAGTATTTTGGCGGATATTTCTTGCACTTTATGAGTCAAAGCCGTGTTTGTGGAAGATTACGTTCATGATATTGCAGTTGTGAATTACAAAGAAAACAATGCTTAACAAAATGCTAGAAAAATTATGAAATTTCGGCTCTAATCATTTCGATCTTTCCTCAATCTCATTTTTAAAGAAATAAATATTGTACCAGCATGCTGGTAAGTTATATGCTTCGAGCCTGATGGTACAATCACTTGCTGGAACCAGCAAGCTGGTGTCGTATATTTTCCCTTTTATACAAAAAGGTTTTTGGTTGGATAAAATATTAGCTTTTTTCCAGAGTTCATTGTTTTTATATACCATTACTTATTGAAAATGTTTACGTGTATACTTATATATCTATATGTAAGTAAAAAAATTTAGCTACCATTTTTAGCCACAACGACTTTTTTTAGCTCTTTTTTAGCCCCTTTTTTAAAGGAATTTATCTACCACTAAAAATTATGCGCGGCAACACTGCTCGGCACACAAAGCGAGAGCTTGTACAATGACTAAGTTCTCTGTTGATATGAATTGGTGTAGTGCTCAATTCTCTCATTGAGCCATTAAACAAATTAGTCACGATCCAGAAAATAAAGGTCGCGCCATTCGCGGACCGCTAACCCTCTCTTCGTCGATTTGACAGCATCCACCCAATCGCTGACGTCATAAAATACTTGTGTGTACATTCACTGTTGCCACCTGGATGCTTTTCGCGCCAAATTTAGTGGGCATTCAAAACGCGAAAATTTTTGAGTTTGGTGCTTGGTGCGTTTTTTGGTGCTTTTGTTTTTAGTTTGAAGACACCAAATTAGAAAATCTTAAAAAAAAATGGAAGCAAAATTTATAGCAATCGTAAGTGTGGTAAGCAACTTTACAAAAATTTAAACAAAATCATGGCACAGTGACATAAGCGACAACAAAATATGTGGCAGCACCTTCAATCAGGCCAGAAGAAATCGATCGTCGTGCAAGAAACATTGATTTTTATTAATTTGATTCGAATCCTTACAGTAAAATTATGTATGTATATAAAGTCCATAAAATATACCAATAAAAATTTGGTGCTTTTTCAAATTCAAAAACTTGGCAATACTGCCTTTTGTTCGATGCTTCCTCATTTTCTTGTCGAGTTCGTCTTGCTCTCTCATTCTGGTATTTTTTGACGTCACGGCCAGTTGCTCTCAGCTCGATTGGCGCAATCTTGTATTCTATCCAAGAATGATGAGCAACTGGCCGTGACGTCAAAAAATACCAGAATGAGAGAGCAAGACGAACTCGACAAGAAAAAGAGGAAGCATCGAACAAAAGGTAGTATTGCCAAGTTTTGAATTTGAAAAAGCACAAAATTTTTATTGGTATATTTTATGGACTTTATATACATACATAATTTTATTGTAAGGATTCGAATCAAATTAATAAAAATCAATGTTTCTTGCACGACGATCGATTTCTTCTGGCATGATTGAAGGTGCTGCCACATATTTTGTTGTCGCTTATGTCACTGTGCCATGATTTTTTTCAAATTTTTGTAAAGTTGCTTACCACACTTACGATTGCTATAAATTTTGCATCCATTTTTTTAAGATTTTTTAATTTGGTGTCTTCAAACTAAAAACAAAAGCACCAAAAAACGCACCAAGCACCAAACTCAAAAATTTTCGCGTTTTGAATGCCAACTAAATTTGGCGCGAAAAGCATCCCGGTGGCAACAGTGAATGTAAACACAAGTATTTTATGACGCCAGCGATTGGGTGGATGCTGTCAAATCGACGAAGAGAGGGTTAGCGGTCCGCGAATGGCGCGACCTTTACTTTCTGGATCGTGTATTCTATCATTCTTGGGTGAAACACGCGTGTGGTCACAGAGCGCAGTAAGCTATGGCATGTCGATCACTGCGCTAGGTAGAGAAAGAAAAGTGTGTGCTGCTATGACATGCCCAGACGCCGCGAGTTGTCGGTGTGCGAATTAACTTTTGTTGAGCCCGGTATACGTTTTAAAAATAACTTCAAACGTATGTCTTGTTGCAAGACTGATACCAAACAGTTGGTGTGTTGTTGCAAGACTGAATCCAAACTGCACTTTATTCAAAAAGAATCGTATTTATAGCTTAAAATTATGTTTACATGATTTTCAGTTATAATTTATAATTAGTTCTTTTGGAATTTTGTTATTGAAGATATTAAGTTTCATTATTTATTCAGCTGCAGTTGTTTTGCAGAATCTTATTAATAACATAATTTAGAATTGCGCAGTTGCAACTTATTTCTTTAGTCAAAATATTTATTCAGCTGCAGTTGTTTTGCAGAATCTTTTAAATAGCTTAATAAATTAGTTTTGGAACTGCGCAGTTGCAACTTTCGTTAAGCCATTGTTCACTCAGTTGGTTGCAGAAGGATATCAAATTACATCATCAATTAAATCAGTGTTATTCCATTGGTTTAATTAGATTTCCTCACATAAGTCCAACCAACAATATGACCAACTGCATTATTGGAATTTTGTTTATATTTATAATTTAGTTGAAAGGCAAAGGCTACTGTTAACTCCCCCCTTTCTTTAAAAGAATCGTCCCGATTCTTCATTTGGTTTGTTAAATGATTTATTTCTATAGTGAGTTCGTGCAGCAATTCTTCTTGTTTTTTCGAATGTCTGCTTTTATTCCAAACTTCAACTATTTTATAAATTTTGAAAAGTATATATATTAATACTATTATAAAGACAATTGTTACAAAAGTCCAAAATACTGGGTGTGACTTAATTTCAGTTTTGACAGAATTAATTAGATTTACATTTTGAAATTTTAAATTATAATCTTCTGATTCAATATATTTAATAATTTCAAAATTATTCAAATTATTATTCTTAACATATTTCCAAATTTTTGAATCAATATTTTCATATGCTGTATTATCAATATTTGTGTAATTTTCAAAAGTAACAAGGTAAACTCCATTTACGATATGATTGTCAATTGTATGATTTCCTGAAACTAAAATCGCTCCTTCTTTAATTGCATCTATTTCTTTATTTTTTTCTCTAATTCTTTTACATTTAGCTCTTTTTGCGGACAAAACATCTGATAAACAAGTATTGGTATTATTAATTTTACAATAGGCATTTATCAATTCCTTTTTACAATTATTAATATTTATATATTCTTTTTCACATTTTGCAATTTCATTTTCAATTAGCAATTTACCGTCTGTTTGTGCAATTGCTTTTACTTCATAATATTTACAATCAAGAATAATTTTTGGATACTTAATGTATATAACTATTACATCTTTATTTTGTAATATTTTAAAAATAGAAATGTCCATTAAATCAGTTATAGTCAATCGTCCATGTTCACTTTGAGTTATATTTTTTATTTCATCTAAATGTAAAATTGCTGGGTTTAAAATTCCTACTTTTGCCATAGCTATTGTATGAACTTGATTTTGTAATTCAATCAGTAAAAATTTATATTTTTGTCTCATTAATAATTTAAAATGTGAATTTTCATTTATATTTTTAATTGTTTCTGTTAATCGAGTAATAGTTTTTAAAAATTTCAGAGTGTGTTTTATATTGTTTATTGTCATTTTCGATTAGTTCGTTTAATTTATTATTAATTAACACTAAATCATCGTGATCCGGTGTTCCCGCTATCCATTTCCATGATGTTCCTAATTCATTTATACCTCTTTATGTCTCTTTCTTGTACCTAGGCTTCAGTTTATTCCTTTCACCTTTAATTTTTTCATAAATAATTTCACCACATAAATATATTTTGCGAACTCTATTTTTATTTTGTCTGTCTAGCATCTTTGATTGTGCTGATAAAAGTTTTGATGGTAATATATCATGAGAAATCCTGTTATAAAGGACTTCAAATGGTTTTTTACCAGTTACTGAATGTATTGTTTTATTATATTGATGTACTGCTCCATATATTGATTCTGAAAAACTGATCAATCTACACTCTTGTTTCATGCATCGTGAAATTTAAATTATTCTTGAATGGGCTCTTTCAATTTGACCATTTGTGGTGCTATGATTTGGATTGCAAAAATAAATTTCAATTGCAACCTTTGCATTAAAGTTTTAAACTGTACTGTAGTGAAACCTGGTTCATTATCAATGGTTATTCGTTTTACGTTAGGAAAACTTTGTAATGTTTCCAACACTTTTTCTTCCAAATTTATTTTATCTTCAATTTGTTTAATAACCAAAAACTTGGAATATGCGTCAATACATGTGATAAATTTTAAGTTTTGTGAAAAAAATATATCCATGTGAACTTGTTCTCCTTCCTCTTTAGGTATGGGAACCTCACCTATTGATATTTTTTGTGAATGTCTATCACATTTATTTTTATTACAAATTTCACAATTTCTGATGTATTGCTTAAATTGTTAATGCATTTCAGGCCAATAATATGAAGTAGAAATTTGCTTCATATTTTCCTCGTTACTCCTATGTGCTCTATTATGCGTTTGCTCGATTATTATTCCCTGATCTTCTCTATTTAATATATCCATGGGAAAATCTTTTGCATACAAAAATTTATTTGTAAATGTTTCTTTTAATTTAGCCTTAATTTCATATAGGTCCTCCGGTGTACAATGTATTGCAGTTACAATATTTGATTGTAAAAATTCTTTTAGAATGGTCATTCAATTTTCGGGCGTATCATATTCGATAATATGCCTAGTTCTACCAAAATTAATGAGAGATTCATGTATTATGAATCGTCCCTTACTAAGTAGTATCTGTTAATTGAATTGATTCAATGGTTTCTTAGTCTCCTGAATTTGTGTATTATCAGAGCTTTCTGCTGAATGCTGCGTTTCTATGTCTGAAGAGTCATCAGTCATATTATTTAGGTTTTGTCTGGATAAGGCATCTGCGACTATATTAATTTTTCCTGGTTTATAAATCATTTTGGAGCATATTCTTCAATAATAGTATGCCATCTTTTCATTTTTACATTAGGATTTCTTGAAGAGACTGCGAAAGTCAAAGGTTGATGATCTGTATGTATTTCTAAATCTGATACTCCATGAAGATAGTTTCTTAAAGTTTTTAATGCCCAAACTATGGCATAAAGTTCCTTTTCATTTGTTGCATATATTTATTCCGTTGAATTTAAAGTTTTAGAGATAAACGTAATAGGTTTCCCCTCCTGGCTTAAGACTCCACCTATCGCATCATTTGAGGCGTCAGTTGCCAGTATAAATTTTTTATTAAAATCTGGTTGATTTAATTCTACTTGGTTAATAAGTAATTGTTTTAATTTCTCAAAGGCTAAAATCGCATCTTGTTCTAATCGAACCTCGATTTTTTTAGACATATGTTGAGACACATTACCATTTTCCTTTGATAAATATTTGGTTAAGGGTTTTGCTATTGCTGCATAATTTATTTATTTATTTATTTATTTATTTAGTCTACAGAAAAATGTTTTCTTACAGACAGTTGAGATAAAAAGATTTAGAATATTTAAGTATGTGTGATACATTACAGAGTGAAATAATTATAAATATTGACTTGTAAAGATAACAATGATATTCAATAGCAATATGGGTAGCTGGCGAGGCCTTGTCTCCAGTCTACTTTTGTGTGCGGCGGGCGGAAAGACCTAGTTTCCGCTCCGCCCTGTTTACAGGCCGTTGATCATGGTCGGAAAGGCCGAGCTTCCGATCCATGTTCCCGTAGTCGTTACTTTGTAAGTGAGGCAGGCGGAAAGTCCTAGTTTCCGCTCCACGCTATAGACGAACTGTTGGGCGAGGTCGGAAAGGCCGAGTTTCCGATCCCTGCTCCTATTG
>NW_023459533.1:12625-13920 GCF_013731165.1 Rhagoletis pomonella | reverse complement strand
GAAAACTTATTGTGGAAAAGCAACAATAATTTGAAAAAATGGTAGAATTGATAGCTATTTAGTGTTTTAAAAAATGTTTAAAAACGTTTAAGAAAACTCATCATAAATCGATAGAATAGTCCCCGATCTCTTATTTTCCCATAATCTTATGCTGCGATTTTGTGCGATATTAAAGAAATTATAATTTTTCTTAGGTAACTACTTGGTACAAAATCATGAGTTTTATGAAATAATTACGGTGTTATAATTTTAAAATTGGAAAAAAAACCTATCAGATAACAAGGAGAAAGTTTTAAACTTAAGGTCAGTGGAGGCTTCGAGTCGATATTTGAAATACAACGTACGATACATCTGTTTATTGGGTTAGGGTCCACTGGAACCCGTGTGGCCATTACACTATTTTTTGGAGGTGTGACCATTACGGGTTAATTTTGGCGCGGCAAGGCCACTACTTCTAGTCCTACTACTGGGCCAAGTTTTAAATTGATATCTCAACTTTAAAAATTTTGGCCACAAAATAGGGTCAAATTTCCCATAGTGCAAGGGCTGCACTTCTAAAAGAACTTTCGAATTTTTGCGATAAATTTTTAATTCTACCCTCTCACATTTTAATACTGGCCATCTGGCAATTTTTGGTAAGATCCATAAATCGTTTTGATTACTCCGGCAAAAAAAATGTCGCGTGTTTTACCAGACCCACCTACCGACATGTATTTCGACACCTACCGACATATATTTCCACGTACAGTAAATTATGAAAAACCGAAAAAATAGCAAAAAAATTAGCCATTTTCGCAATTTACTCGACATTTTGTACGAATCAAATGGACGGTTAAAAGCATCCGCCACTTTTTTTTGTGTGCCGGTGCTATTATTCCGTGAGTCGCATGTCCAAGTATAGGCACATTCCGAACGAAAAATTACACTGAAAATGGCACAACGCCGAAACCGGTTTGCCTCCAAACCAAATTTGACTAGGGATGATGGAAAATCGTTCCACATTACATCATACTCCTACCCTGTCGGAAACACCAACAACGAAAATGAGAATAACGGCACATGCAGTAATTAATTGATAGAAAAATATTTTCTAATAAAAAAATTATTAGAATTGTCAATAGCATTTTCAACCTTGATAATTTATGAAGAAAATATATTTAAACTTCTATGCTAGAACTGGGAGTTCTTGATAAATAATCAATAATTGACAAATTATAAAAATATTGAATTTATTAAGTGCACAGTATCGGGCTGTAAGTGAAGAAGTGAAGATTTTGGCAGTGAAGATTTTGTAA
>NW_023459533.1:12300-12615 GCF_013731165.1 Rhagoletis pomonella | reverse complement strand
TACACACAAGAAGTACTTGTTTCAGCTCCAACTATTTCCGTTGCTCCATTTCCGTTGCATCATTTCTGTTGCACCATTTCCGTGTGCAATTCCCGCTGAATTTGCCAATTTACTCCCACCCAACCAACCACCGCTAAAGAAGTTTCACTTCAAAAATACAATACTGTAATGGCGCAAGTACCGCCTGCTAAATTTTCAGAGCTGCAAAGCATTATTAGTGAATTACCGACACAAAATAAGTATGAATATGTTAAGGAGAAACTTATTAAGCATTTTGCAGAAAGTCAGCAGCGCTGCTTGCAAAAAGTCGTCTCC
>NW_023459533.1:0-12200 GCF_013731165.1 Rhagoletis pomonella | reverse complement strand
CCTTTCTTGTGGATTGGGCAGAGCACACTTAAATTCCAGTCGTCGGGCATGCGTTCATCTGACCATATTCTGCATACGAGCTGATGCATGCACCTCATCAGCTCCTCGCCGCCGTACTTGAATAGCTCGGCTGGCAGGCCGTCAGCTCCAGCAGCTTTGTTGTTTTTTAGCCGCGTAATCGCTATTCCTACCTCGTCATAGTCAGGCGGTGGGACAGCTACTCCATCATCATCGACTGGGGACTCGGGTTCGTCTTCCTCACTACTTTCAGCGCTGCTACCATTCAGTAGGTTATAAAAGTGTTCCCTCCACAATTTAAGTATATTCTGGACATCGGTCACTAGGTCGCCATTGTTGTTCTTACAGGAGTTCGCCCCGGTCTTGAAACCTTCCGTAAGTCGCCTAACCCTCTGGTAGAATTTTCGGGCGTTCTTCCTGTCGGCCAGCATCTCAAGCTCCTTGCACTCACGTATTTCGGCCTCTCTCTTCTTATTGCGGCAAATACGTCTCGCTTCCTTCTTCAGTTCCCTATAACGGTCCCATATGGCTCGCGTTGCCCTGTAGGCGGCATCTTTTTTCTCTGCGGCTTCTTGACATTCCTCATCGTACCAGTTGTTCTTTCGGGCTCGCTGAAATCCAACTACTTCTTCGGCGGCGGTACTTAATGATCGGGAAATGTGGTTCCACTGCTCGCGTACGTCGGATTGTTGAAGAGTGCTCTCAGAGAGCAGGTTTGTGAGTCGAGTGGCGAATAAATTGGCCGTCTGTTGTGATTGCAGCTTTTCGACGTTAAGCTTTCCTTGCATTGTTGGGCGCACATTTTTTGCTGCACAGAGGCGGGTGCGTATCTTGGCTACAACAAGATAGTGGTCCGAGTCGATGTTTGGCCCTCGGAGTGTACGTACGTCCAAAACGCTTGAAGCATGCCTTCCGTCTATCACAACATGACCGATTTGGTTTCTCGTTTTTCGATCTGGAGACAGCCATGTAGCTTGGTGGATGGCGCATTTCTTGGATGGCGGTGATGTCAGCCTTTGTCTTACCGAGGACATCAACCAGCCGGGCAGAGGCACCTTCCCCATTAAGGGTCCGGATATTCCAGGTGCATGCCCTTAAATCATAGACCTTTATACGTTTGCCGTGGTCGTCATCAGAAAAAGGGGGTCTCATCCGAGGCTGTTTGCTTCTTTTCATTGGGCGGGGTTTTAACGTGGCGGGACCCAAACCCAGCGCACGCGAAGTTTTACGCCTTCGCACTTTAGCTCGCTCCCAAACGGGTGTTTGGTTGCTACTCTGAGGATACGTGGATATAAATATCCGGACGTTGTGAGCTGCGATTTGAACCGTACGCACAAGAATCGCTCCTGGCCACTCCCAGATGAATGGTAGTCAAAAGTTTTCTACTTCTGCGCACGGAACGATCCATCGCTCAACTCACTGCTAAAAATTTCGGATGTTTTTTCTGTCGGCCAGAATTTCAAGCATTTTCTTAAACTCCTCATCGTGCCAGTAATGAGCGGGAAATGTGGTTCCACTGATCGCGCAAGTCGGTTTGTTGAAGAGTGCTCTCTCACAGCAGGTGTGAGGGTCGAGCGCCGAATCCATTGGCCGTCTGTTTTGATTGCAGCTTTTCGACGTGGAACTTTCCTTGGATTGTTGGGGGCCCTTTTTTTGCTGCTCCGAGGTTGGGTCGTATATTGGATGCATCAATATAGTAGTACGAGTCGATGTTTGGCCCTCGGAGTGTACGTATGTACATCTAAAACATGGAAGCATGCCTTCTGTCTATCACAACATCCTCGATTTGGTTTCCCGTTTTTCTATGTGGAGACATCCATGTAGCTTGATGGATCTTTCTTTCCGGCGAAGTCGATTACCCTCAGCTAATATGTACGCTCTAAGCTAAGAGAGCCTTGTACGCCTCGTCCCTCTCTTCCATCGGGGCATTGGCACATATGAATGAGATGTTGAAGAATCTCGCTTTGATGCGGATTGTGGCTAGACTTTCGTCCCCTAGAGTGAACGCCGGTCTCTCTCCCACCACAAATCCAACACCGAGTTGCACTCCTTTACGTGGCAACTGTAGTAGATGTCGCAAGGCTCCACGCTTACCTTCCTCGCCCCGTCCATCGTATTTCGTGGATGGCGGTGATGTCAGCCTTTATTTTCCTTAGGACATCAACCAGCCGGGCAGAGACACCATCTCGATTAAGGGTTCGGATATTCCAAGTGCATACCCTAAAATCATAGTCCTTCCTATGTTTGCCGTGATCGTCATCAAAAGAAGGGGGTATCATCCGAGGCATGTGTTTTTTTTCATCGGGAAACATTTTAACGTGGCGGGACCCAAGCCCAGCGCACGCGGGCCACTCCCAGTAGAAAGGCAGTCAAAGCTTTGCAGTACTGGGAAATGTACAAAACACAGTGGTCAAAAGCGAATATCTCAACTAAGCCCTGATGTATTTTTTAAATTCATACATACATACCTGTATAGTAAACCAAATAGCCGGACCGGACTTTATTAAAAATGTAAAAAAATGAACTTTTTTCCGTATACTCTGTAATATTCCTCCGCAATTTTGTAAGGTAAACTAATAATTTATAACACTGTGAGACAAATGGTAGGGGTCAGTGATCGGGAAGGGTTCAAACTACCGGGAAAGTTATATCGGTAAGAAAGAAGTTATACGTGTCCCGGCGTTTCGCTGGGTCACGTCTAGGAATCGAGATATATATATAACTATCATATAGAGGAAATTGTCACCTTTGGTGGTCTTTTTTTGACATAACTCGAGAACCACTAGTCCGATTTTGCTCACACAAATTTAAGAAAATTAAAAATTACAATTCCTTTAGTCTGTTCCTATAACGTTTTTCTATATAATCAACAGTTTTAAAAAAATTTTATATTTTAAGCAAAAAATATTTTTTTTCTTCATACATTTTTTTTTACCGGCAAAACTGTTGATTATATAGAAAAACGTTATATGAACAGATTAAAGGAATTGTAATTTTTAATTTTTTTAAATTTGTTTGAGCAAATCGGACTAGTGGTTCTCGAGTTATGTCAAAAAAAGACCATTAAAGGTGACAATTTCCCCTATATGATAGTTATATATATATCTCGTTTCTCGATTCTCGAATTTAGCTCATTTGACACCGGCTGACCAATCAAAAAGCAATGGATTTGCTTTTGAATAAAAAGTGAGTAATTTATTAAATTAAATTAAATATTTGGTTCATTATAGTTACAAATTTTTCAGCAAAAAAAGAAAATACGAAGTAGGGTTTCGAGTGGAATGGAAAAATAAATTTCCTTGGCTAATGCAAGAAAATAGTCCGCAGGGAAAGAAGTGTACCACATATAATATTCCGATTGCTGGAGGTCTGTCCCACGTACAGTGACATGCAGATTGTGAAAGCCACATACGTAATGTGAATTGAGCAAAGCAAACTACAAAATTACAGGAGTTTATTGAAAACAAACAGCATATCGGTTCAACAGTTACAGCAGCCCAGTTATTGGAGTTAAGGCTAAGTGTATTTATATCTGAGCATAATTTACCTTTTACAGTATTAGATTACTTAAATTTGCTCTTAAAACAGTCAATAACAGACTCAAAAATTGTAAAAAACATGAGTATTGAGAGGAAAAAATCCCAAAAAATTATTAACACTGTAACGGCTCCCGAAAACGTAAAATCTATATCTAGCTTTTGTCAGAAAAAATACTATTCAGTAGTAATAGACGAGAGCACAGATGTGTCAGTTTCAAAAAATCTTGCCGTAGTGATAAGAATGTACCAGACAAGATGTATTGATAGACATTTAGGGCCCTTTTCAATTACTGATTGCACAGCACAGGGAATTTTCAAGAAAATAATTCACATTTTGGAAAATCATTCAATTCCCCTGAAAAACATGATATCAATGACTTCAGACAACTGTAATGTGATGAAAAGTTGCCAAGAAAAATTGAAACGGGTTGTTCCTAATCTATTCACTTATGGCTGTTTGCCACAGCTTTTAAAAAAATGCCATTTGAAATTGATCAATTTATAAGGCTTTTAAACTTTCATTTTTGCAACAGTTCGAACAGAAGAGAAGAATTCAAACAGTTTCAAGAATATTTCGGGACCGAGCTCCATGTCATTCTGAAAATTTCCGCAACACGATGGTTATCTAGGCAGTCGTGTATGGAAAGAGTTTTGGAGCAGTGGGACTCTTTAAAGTATTGTTTTACGCTTTCAGATTTTGAAACAAATTTTAAAAATAAAATAGAAAGCCAGAATATTCAGTTCATAGCTTCAGTGCATTGTGTACAAATACAAGTGAGATATCTTAGCAATAGACGTCATCCTGGGCCACAGCTGCGATCATCTGTTTTTTAGAGTTGCTTATTTTGGTCAAAACTGTGCCTTTTGGAGCTGAGTTGCATTAAATAGTCTCACAAAACTTAGTACTATTTGTTGTTCAAATGGTAACATATATGCCCAAAAACGTGGAAAATATTAGATGATTGTTTTTTAAAAATGCTATTTATAAAATTTCCTATTGATTTCGACTTTACACTTTTTTTGTGACTTTTTTCACATATGCTTTAAGATTTTAAATTTTTTAAAAAGTACTGTAGAATGCAACAATGTGCTTGAATTTGTTTGCATCTTCGTCAGCAGACTCGAAAAATGGCGAACGGATATCAAAATACTGATTCAAAATATACATCTTTCACTGGACACACAAATTGGGTGTGCGCAGCAAAATTCAGCCCTAACGGCCAGTTAACTTCATCTGGCGGCCACAAATTAAGAATTTGCGATACATCTTCAGGCGAATGTGTGCAAACGTTCACCCGGGGAAAAGGTATGGGACGAAAGCTGGCATGGCATCCAGACGGTAATCTGGTGGCTTTAGCATTAAGTTGTAACCGCGTTAAAATATTTGACATAGCCTAAGGCGAGCTAATACAGTTGTATCAAGTGCATTCGTCGCCGGAGAATGATGTTGCATTTCACCCAGGTGGAAACTAGAGTTGTCAAACTATCGATGGCACTATCGATAGTATCGATAGATTCAATTTTTTTAGACTATCAATACTCATTGATAGTTTTTTCTTATACTATCAAAAATATCGATAGTTTAGTAGGACTATCGATCATCTCTACCAATTATTTTGAAATTATTTGAATTTTTTAATTTGAATTAAAAATTTTGTTTTTAGTGCGATGCCGACGTCATATTCAAATATGCACGCATTTAGGCCAAAATACATACATATGTTAATCGTAAATCCTGTTTTATTTGTATAACTTGTATTTGTTTTTGAACTTTCTAAAAAGAGAAGTATTTTGGCAAAGCAGTTACCTAATTTTGAGTGATTATAAATTTTATAAGATAATATTTATTTCACTATGATCCTGTAAAAACAAAGCAACCTAACTGATTTAGCGCTATCCATAGTGCTATCGATAGTTTTGTTTTTTTCGAGACTATCGTGAATATTGATAGTTTTTCTGAAAACTATCAAAACTATCGATGGTATGACTATCGATAGTTTGGCACCTCTAGTGGATGCTTCTTGGTGAAAAAATTATATAATACACATTTTTTCCCTATATTCAACACTTGCTCGTTTGGAAATCTAATTTGCATACATTTGATACCAATACCTTTCGCAACAAACAAGCCAGTTCTCAAAGAGTCCAAATTGATTTTTGTCATGCAACAGCTCCACATAACTCCGCCATAGACACACCAGTTGCTGGAGTACCAAAAAGCTGTGATGACAGTATTTTAATTGATCCACGACAATCGGTGGCATATGGAATACGTGACGGAAATTTTCTGGTGTTGATAGCCAATATACTACAAGAGTGAAACGCTGCAAGTGAAACGCTGTGATAGTAATTTTTCTTAAATTTCCATCTTTTATTTGCAGTTAAATTAAGAAGCTAATAGAGGGCAGAGCTGTTGGTGAGGAAGGTGTCGAGTTACTGCAGTACTGCAACTGGGAAAATCCACATTTCGCATGTGCCGCACTCGTATGGAATAGTAGCTTATGTCAAAAGGCTGGTTTTAATATAATGCGGCATTCTCACTGGCGCCGAACCGTTGAAGAAATTTTGGCAAATAAACGTGCAAGAAATAGTTCCGATACTAGCAAGTCCATATTCCTGTTAAGGGTCATCGAAAAATTCCTTGTGTTGTAAATAATAAAGGGAATGCCGGATTATACTAAAGCCAGCTTCCCCACATAAACTACTATTCCATATGAACACAGAAATATAAATGTATCTAAAACTGAATAACTCAAATCAATTTGGATTGTATTTGCATAATATACCTAATATTGGAATCTGTTTTGATCGTAAAAAATAAAACTTGCAATCATTTAGATTATAGTTTTGAAAGAAATTGATTGCAATCGTAAATTATGTAAAAATTGTTAATAGCAATCTGCCTTAAATTTATGTTCCACATGTAACGGTTATAAAATACCTTAAATCCGCACTATCTGCATTAACAAAAAATATACATTGGAAATTTAAAATAAAACGATTCATATTTATTTTCTAATAAGAATTGTTTCTTAATTGAAAGTACTTAATACTAATATAATGTAGTGGTTAATGATTAAAAATGAATTCGCAATATGTCCGCAGCTCAGGTTGATTTGGAGAAATCCGTATAAATTTTTCTGCTTGAGTATAGGATAGGTAGGGTTGCATACAAATGGTAGTTACGTAAATATTTAAAATATGTTAGTTCATTCAATATTTACATCTAGGCCAATAAATAATAACAAATATAGCCGAAAAAAACAAAGTTTCGATTAAAACGAGTTTTTATAACCCCCCATAAAATTCCGATTAATTTTAAATACAAAAATAACGATATTTTTTCATGGAGAAGTAATTTTTTTCATATACCTTGTTTATACCTACACAAGAACCGCATTAGCAAAAAACCGATCGGACTCAACATATATTTCTTTACAGCATTTATACCCCTGTCTTTATAGCGCACTCGATAAAGTCCTATTCAAAAGTAAACAAAATCTGCTATTTTTAAACGACATTTTTTCAATAAATAGTTTGCGCAGTTGACCGAAATGGAAACAAACAATAATTGTAATTTATTATAACAATAATTCGAATTGAAAACGGTCTGTATAAAGAAAACCAGCCCATGGTCACTTCACTTCAAATGAGTGATGCGTTTATACTTGTTTTCTTACTGATGTGAGAAACAAAAAACCGATTTTAAACAAATAGAAGTCAACACACTTTTCAATTTCAACGCGTTTTGAAATTTAGTTTATGCATCCGTTTTGAATCACAGCGAACTGGGTCAAAGCGCCTTATGTGTCGGTATAAACAAGGTAATAGAGCCTTTTGATTCTTAACAACATACATTAGACATTTTATTTAACTCTTTAAATGGTAACAATTACTATGCGCGAAAAGTTACAATACATTAAATTTTTGTTTTACAAAAATACATTTTTTTAATTTCACTTTAATTTAGACGATGTATCACATATTTTTGAAGATTTTCAAAGCTTTCAAACAATACTGCAGAACACAACAATGAGCCTTAGGAATAATAAATAATCAATTGCTTTTTCTTAAAAATTCAGACCTTTTACTCGATTTGTTCAAACAAATTTAAATAAAAGGTTTGAAATTTAAAGAAAAAGCAATCGCTTATTTTTGAATTATGTTATATACTTATTTTCTGTCTCAAAATGGCTTCTCGGCCATGTGGGGGAGTAAATTGGAAAACAAAAAACAAAAATATTTGAATAGAAATTTGTTTAAGAAACAGATTTAGTTAATAACATCAGGCCAAAAACCTAAATCATCAAACAAACCAACATTCGTTTGCGGATGCGGAAAACATCGTCCTAATTGCACGTTTGCCCCTGTAGTGTTAATACTATTTACTATTGTACTTTGTTCATTTTTGTACTTTGTTATTTTTGAAATTATTGAATTAAGTTCTTTTTCAATTTATGTAAATCAAAAAGAAAATTTTTGATTACTTCAGATTATTTTCTTCTTTGAAACTTAAAATACGTTAAATTAAAATTAAGTATATAAAAATAAAATTTTTAAATACGCTACAATTGGCGATCCTGCCAATACACATACTACATCTACCATAGCAGTGGAAGAAGTAAAAGCAGTAGGAGTAATCCTTACGGATTTACTATATCCGCATTTGCAAGTAATCGGCCATAACTTTCTAGCAACAACAGTGCCAGGAGAAATATAAGAAATTACATTAAGCTGATATATTGATTTTGTACACTTGGTTTGTTGCTCCGCGGTACTAGTCCACAGATGATGAGATGTTACACCAAAATGTTGAGGTGCAATGCGTCGCAATAGTCAGCAGTGAAAAAGAGTAGCACCATTGCGAGCAGCTGGCATATTCCAACACGCACTACTACCACCACCGTTATCCCCACAACTTGAATCACAGCAGCCGCAATATCAGGAAGCAATATCTCCATTGCCTTTTGTTGAAGATCAGCAATCACAATTAGTAGAGCAACAACAGCAACAGCTTCAAACGCACCAATGCGCATTCAACGACACTAGCACAATTGCCGATATCATTGATGCATCTGCATTAGAAGCAGTCACTGGAGAAGCTATTTTAAGTCCTGATATTGCATCAACCAGTCAACAACAACCACATAACCAGCAGCAGCAGCAGCGTTCTCAAGATCAAGAACAGCAACCGGAGCGTAATTGGAGAAGTTCCAGCTGGTAGTAGCGCATTAACAGAACGAAACCAAACACCTCCAACATCACTGCCATTGCTGCTGCAGGAGGAAGAAGACGAAGAAGCGGACACAGGCAACGAGGCTAGAGCATCGAAGTCACCCGCAGCAGTAGCGGTATCAGCAGCGACCGCAGCAGTAGCGCTAACATCAACAACAATATTAGTTTTACTGGTGAGCTGTATTGTTCTCATATTTTTAATATATATATATATATACTATTTTTATTAAAAATTAAAAGAATTTAATTGTTATTTATTAAATATTACAAATATAATATTTAATTTTTTAATTGTAAACTTCCCTTTTCTGAGGTCTTTTGATATTTGCTCAAATTCAAATAATCAAAATGTTTCGTTCACCACAACATGATACACATACATCTACACGAGATAATTTAAATGAAACTCTTATTGATTTACAAAATAGTACGTTTAATGAACAGTTAACAAATCCGTATGTCGATCGAAATAGTAATGAGATTTGTGCTACATCGGTCAAACTACCACAATTCTGGACAAGTTGTCCGGAAGCGTGGTTTATTCATGCGGAAATGCAGTTTATTACCAAAAATATTACACAAGAAACAGCAAAGTATGAACATACAATTACTGCACTTCCGCAAGAAGTTATAATAACGATTTTAGACTTTATTCAAAATCCGTCCGAAAATAATAAATTTACTGCACTTAAGAAAATTTTAATTGAAAGGCATTCATTAAGTGAGAATGCGAAATTAGACCAAATTTTAACGAATACTGAAATGGGTGATCGTAAGCCCTCGGAATTTTATCGGTCACTTGTACTGCTTTCTGGTTCCAATTTTAGTCAAGAAATTCTTAAGAAACTTTGGATGAGGAAGTTACCGAAGAACCTAAGCGTAATTTTAGCTAGTTCTAATTCAAGCAGTATTAGTGAATTGACGAAATTGGCTGATAATGTTTGGGAAGTTATTATCAAAAGCGAGATAGCTTCAGTTAATGATTTTCAAAATTCAAAAGGTGAAAATGCAGTCATGGCTAATTTGGTTAACACTACTTCTGTTATTTTTAAAAATTTTGAAAAGCTTTCTTTGGAATTATGTGAAATGAGGAGGGAAATGAATCAAAATTATTCAAGGTCACGTTCAGTGAATAGGAATCGTTTTAGGAGCCCTTTTAGATATCGATCAAAATTACGCGACAATCCGAATTGGTTATGTAGATATCATTATAAATTTGGAAACAAGGCTAAAAAATGTGAACAACCATGTGCATTTTCGAAAAATAATAGTCCAACAAACTAAAGTCGTCCGTTGTTGCGGCGACAAACAACGGGAATTTGGACATTTCCACACGTCGCCTTATTATATTTGATAAAACAAACAAACTAAATTTTTTAATTGATAGCGGAGCAGAAATTTCGGTACTTCCAGTTTCTAAATTTTCGAATACTAGGAAATCTTCAGATATAATTTTAACGGCAGCTAACGGTTCAACTATTTTTACATACGGGAAGAAACTTTTGAATATTAATTTGGGTTTAAGGCGTGAGTTCCTTTTTACATTTTTGATTGCTGATATTGCGAAGCCGATTATAGGAGCTGATTTTTTGTGTAAATATGGACTTCTTATTGATATTAAAAACAAGTGTTTAGTAGATCCGTTAACAAATCTATCAGTTAATACAATTTCGTACTTTTGCAATGTTCCTCTTCCAAAATTTTTTTCAGTAGATGATCAATATACAAAATTATTGAAGGAATTTCCTTCCCTTATTTCTGAGCCAGATTACTCAAAACCGGTTAAGCATACAACGGTTCACAGACTTGTCACTGAAGGAAACCTTCCTTTTTCTAAGCCAAGGCGCTTCGATCCTATCAAATTTAAAGTAGCTAAAACTGAATTCGATTTTTTGGTAAAAACAGGGATTTGTAGACCATCAAATTCATCCGTGGCATCTCCACTTCATTTAGTACCAAAGAAAGAAGTTAATGACTGGCGTCCTTGTGGTGATTTTAGAAGACTTAATAATGTGACTGTACCGGATCGTTATCCTTTGCCTCATATTCACGATTTTAACATGAACCTTAGGAATAAAAATATATTTTCAAAGTTAGATTTAGTTAGAGCGTATCACCAAATTCCAATGGCAGAAGAAGACATTTATAAAACGGCGATTACTACTCCTTTCGGTATGTTTGAGTTCACCCGAATGCCTTTCGGGCTGAGGAACTCAGCGCAAACGTTTCAGAGATTCATCAATGAAGTAGTAGGTAAATTAGATTTTGTTTTCGCGTATATTGATGATCTACTGGTTGCAAGTGAGAGTGAAGAACAACATTTAAAGGATCTACGGGTACTTTTTGAACGTTTGTCTGAGTATGGTTTGAACGTCAAACCAAGCAAATGCATTTTTGGTGTTCCAAGTATAGATTTTTTAGGACATTGTTTTTCTGAGGCAGGGATACAGCCTTCTGTAAACAGAGTAGAAGCGATTCGCAATTTTGAACGACCGAAGTCAATAAAACAAGCGCAAAAGTTTATTGGTATGGTTAACTATTACCATAGATATATTTCAAAATTAGCTGAGTTTACTGGAGTTATATATGATTTAATTAATAAAACAAGTAAAAAGCGAGACAAAATTTTGGTTTGGGATGACAAATCCATTAAAGCTTTTGAATGCATTAAGGAGAAGTTTGCATCTAAGATTTTGCTAAATCATTTTAGTAAAGATGCAAAATTGTCTTTAACGGTAGATGCATCCAATACAGCAATTGGTGGTGTCATACAGCAGCATTTCAATAATAAGTCTGAACCAGTTGCGTTCTTTTCAAAGAAACTCTCTCCAGCAGAAATGAAATATAGTGCTTTTGACAGGGAACTTTTAGCAATTTATTTGAATATTAAACATTTTCGGTATTTATTAGAAGGAAGACAGTTTACGGTTTTTACTGACCACAAACCCTTGATTTTTGTTCTAAATTCCAAAACTGAGCGTAGTCCAAGACAGACAAGGCATCTTGAGTTTATTGCACAGTTTACTAGTGACATACAGTATATTAAAGGACAGACCAACATTGTAGCTGACACGTTATCTCGTGCGTTTGAAATAGATGTGATTAAAAATTCAGAACTTAATTTCAAAATTTTACAGAGTGAACAGCAACAGGACAGTGAACTTAATAAACTTATTTCTGGACAAACGTTTCAAAATCTTAATTTAATTAAAATTCCTATTCTTAATTTTAATATTTGGTGTGAAGTGTCAGGAGAAAGTCCTAGACCTTTCGTTCCAAATAATTTGCGCAGGACAGTGTTCGATATGTTACATGGAATTGCTCATCCTGGTACCAAGGCTACACGCCGATTAATTGTGAAGAAGTATTATTGGCCTTGTATGAACAAGGAGATAAACATATGGTCAA
>NW_023459532.1:52512-54761 GCF_013731165.1 Rhagoletis pomonella | reverse complement strand
GTTCATCTTGTCTAGGTACTCTGTTTTATACATAGCTACTGTTTTGTTGCCTTTGTCGGCATCGGTTATAATAACATTGTTTTTGTGTAGCCTGGCGAACGTGTTTGCTTTGTAAAAGGCTGCTAAAATAAATTTCTGCTGCTCACTTTATTTCTGGCTACTTCTTTTTCTCTTGTTGTTGTTGTTGTTGTTGTACCGGCTACAACAACCCCGCCCAGATCGGTTGGTATCTCAGTCGTTGTCGTCAAGTTCCACTAACGGCAACCCTAGGAAGCGTGCAGCTTCTGCGGGGTTTGCCCATAGGGACAAGGCCGTTAGGGATGTCGGGTTTGCCGGGCATGCGAAGAGATGTTTCGAGTCATGTGGGGTCTCTCCGCATGCCGGACATTCGTTCGGCACATCCTCATTCAGCCTACTCAAGTAGGAGTTTAACCTGCTGCAGTAGCCGGAGCGAAGTTGTGCGAGTGTAGTGCGTGTCTCCCGAGGCAGATGAAGCTCCGTCTCGTCTATTTCCGGGGGTGGTGTGCCTAGAACGGCATTCACAGGTCTAGAGTCTACATAACTCGAGACTGAGTCCCTGTGAATGCCGTTCAGGGCCTGTCTGTAAGCTGTCGGGTCCAGAGGTTGCTTAATGAACCTCTGGACTTCGTCCGTTAGTTCATATAGATGCCTCCTGACGTGCCTAGGCGAGGGCTCCTCTGCAAGCAGCTGTCTGCTTGGGTGGCCACTTCTGTGGCTCCCGATCAGGAACTGCTTGCAGAGCATTATATTATGCTCCTTTACCGGGAGCATTTGCGCCTCGCCGTGCAGGTGGTGTTCAGGCGACATCAAGAGGCATCCCGTCGCTGTCCTGAGTGCGGTGTTTTGTACAGTCTGTAGCTTCGTCCACTGCGTCCTACTAGTCCCTGGCGACCACACTGGCGCTGCGTAGTTCAAAACCGGCCGGCCTATTGCCTTGTATGTTGCGAGCAACGTTTCTTTGTCTTTGCCCCAAGTACTGCCGGCTAGCGACTTGAGGACCTTGTTGCGGCTCTGTACTTTATTGACAATAGCGGTTGAGTGCGCAGAGAAGGAGAGCAGGCTGTCGAATGTTACTCCGAGTATTTTGGGGTTATTCACCGTCGGAATATGTGTGTCATCGACGTGAATCCCCAGCGGTAGCCTGACCTCCTTCGTCCAGGTTGTGAACAGGGTCGCGGAGGATTTCGTAGGGGAGAGGGCTAGACACTTTGCAGTGAAGAAGCGAGAAAGTTCGGAGAGATAGCCGTTTACTTTCGAACACAGGTCATCAATTCCATTCCCAGTCGCCATAATCGAGCAATCGTCGGCATAGGAGACAATCGAGACTCCCTCTGGTGGTTGAGGGAGCTTTGAAATATAAAAGTTAAACAGTAGCGGGGAAAGGACACCACCCTGAGGAACCCCTCTTTTCTCTTTCATTCTCCAGTGATTGTATTAGTTGTTCCATTTCAGCTATTATATGTAATGGTGAGAAATTTGATTTCGTTGTTGGCAAGGTGAATTTTCTCCCAACTGAGAGTATCCACTTTACTTCGTCAGGAAATTTTATCGATGTATTATTTACGAACCAGTTGTTATCTGTTTTTATTCCCAGTTTCTGCACTTGTTCATACTTTAAAATATCCGTTTTTGAATTGAGAGTCTACCTCTTCTTTTCTGCGATCCTCTGACCAAGAACACTTTGTTTATTGACGAATGTATTGAATTCTGACTCATTTAAATTGCATTTTAGTTGTTGTGCTTGGTTTAAAATATCTTTAGTTGGTTTTATATTAATGTTTGTTTGTGTTATTTCTATATTTAATATTTTCATAAGAAAGGCTCGTTTCGACTTTTCCATCTGTTGTCTTATCCTATCAGAACTGGTATTAATGGCTACGTTTTTAATCGAATTTGTCAAATGGATAGGAATAAGTCCATATCTCTTGCATTCCAGTAAGAATTTTAGGTCTTCTTTTTGTTTTGCTAATTTCTGATTTTGTTTGCTGTAATGTTTAAGGGTGATACATGTATGTTCACCATGCTTGTACTTCATGTGCTTATAAAAATCTTTCATCTTGCTGTTTTGTATTTTAGTTGGTGACAGAAAAATAAACTAATAATCGGCAGGCCTTCCGAGATTGAATTATATGTTTTATTGTCCGATCAGTTCGTAATTTATTAAATATTATGTTACCAGGTTAGTCTGATCTATGTTTTTAGTGCGAATAAAACTACATTATTCCACT
>NW_023459532.1:49704-52412 GCF_013731165.1 Rhagoletis pomonella | reverse complement strand
TTAGTTAATTTTGTATTTAGACCTCTAACATTTTGGTAATAAATATTGAAGAAAAAATTACTTATAAGTTTTTTGATCCTGAGGAGGGAATTTGAACAGTATTTTCATTCCGAGCTCGAGGTTTAAACTCAAACTCACGAACAAAAGCACCATTGGGCCAGAATGAACCATCAACAATGTTTTGAAAATGGTCGGCGGAAATATCAATTTTGAAGGAAGATAAACTTCCTTCGTATGAAAAATTAAATTTTCTAATAGCTTTATGCCGGGGATTAAGCTTTGATGTTATTTAAGACTTAACATCTTCTACCGACGTTTCACTAGAAAAGCGCGAAACAAATACAGATTTATTCGCAGGAACTACGATTAATTCTTTCGGTAACGGAGAAGGTCCACTTTGAGATGTAGGTTCAGACACAGCTGTCGTTTTTGCTGCAGCCCTTGTAGTGACACCTGAGGAAGATGCAGCTTGAGATAACTCAACACACGGAGAATTAAAACTTATTAATTCCTTATTTAAGCCGGGAGTAGGTAAAGAATCAATTGGCGCAGTGTCAATGTCTAAATCAATGGGATTAGGAACAATGCTGTCTCCTCCATGCTTCCGCTTTTTTGAAGCTTGTTTAAGCTTGGGTGATGGAGAAGATGAAAAGTCAATGCACTTAAAGTCTTTAAATGCATCTTCATATCGCTTAAACTTTCGTTTAGAAGTTTTAACTCCTTACCCAATTCCTGGAAGCCAACATTTAACTGGAAGCTAAACATTTTACAAAGCTCAACTTCGGTTGATCTGCACTTGGGGCAAGACCAACGAACACCTTTATTATGGGTTATGATATAGGCCACCCTACCATTGAGACCAGCACATTTTACGTGAGCTAAGTCATCACACAACCAACACGCAACGCAACACTCGTAAGTCGTTTTTGATGTTACATTTTTCAAAACAGTAGGATGAATACATTGCAGCGCGAAGTAGTAACAATTTGTATGTATGCACAAGAACATACAGGGTGTCCCAGAAGTAACCTGCCAAGCTTTAGGGGAAGGTAGGTGGGGGAGTGAGCTCTCTGATAAACAAAAAAATGTTAGGTAAAAGTGTTACCGTTTTTGAAATATTTAAATTTTTGGGAATAAAAAAAAAATCGTGCCTTTTCATGTATTTTCTTTAACTGCATCTACAAACCAGGCTACACTTAGTAAATTTTTTATGTAAAATACTTCCAGAGAGTTGCTTCTCCATACTCAAATGCAATGTAGTTAAAATATATTAAGGAACCATCATAAAATTATGACTATTTTGGGATTTTTAACTTTTTGATATTTTCTTCTCCAACTTTGACTATCTCTGGTAAAAAAAATGTACTGAGCTATGACTTTACATTACATAAAAAAATTGTTCATTTAATAAATATTTCAGAAAGATGCCACTCTTACTGTTTCGTATAGAAAAAAAGTTATAGCCGCTTTTGTGGGCAAAGGACTGAGACACGCTAGAATGTATTTAATAGATTTAAATTTAAGTTGCTCTTTTTACCGACCAATGACATGCCAAATAGTATAAAGGTACATTATTACCTGCTCCTGACATTGTTTTATGTTACTTACCGGAATTAGTGAAAGTGGATTTTGTGAAATTGGACCCTTCGAACATTGTGTTATTAATACTATGACAGAGAACACGCAGTATGAATATGCGGATATTCACCTAATTTACGGTGAAGCTTGCTGTAATTCCAGAGCTACTCAAAGACTCTATGCAGAGCGATACCCCAATCGTCGGCATCCGGGTCGTGAAGTATTCGCCCGGACCCATAGAGAAATATATGAAGGTAAGTGATTTTTACACTTTTCTTGTTTGCTTGCTTGTTAACTATAATTTTTTTTTTTAAGGTCGCATACCTGGAAGGCGTGGCGGCGAAACAGGACGTCCTGCAACGGTAGATGTTGAAGTTGTGTTAGAGGAAGTGGAACTAGGTCCATCGACTTCAGTGAGAATGATGGAAAGACGGACGGGAATACCAAAATCTACAGTTCACAAAGCTTTAAAAGACCATCGATTTCATCCCTACCATATTCAACGTGTTCAGGCTCTACAAGAAAGAGATTTCCTGTCGAGGGTTAGATTTTGCCGTGAAATGTTTCGAATGCATGAATCAGACCCCAACTTTTTTAATAAAATAATTTGGAGCTATGAATCATCTGCAAACGTGATGGTTATTTTAATTTACATAACCTGCACAGTTGGCAGATAGACAATCCTCACGAAATGAGAGAAGATCGTTCGCAGTACCGGTACAAAATAAATTTATGGTGCGATATTTTTAATTGTCAGATATTGGGATCTGTGGAACTGTCGCCAACGCTCAACTCTCACAGTTATTTAGACTTCCTTCAGGAACGGCTTCCAACTCTTTTAGAAGAAGTACCCTTAAACCTGCGGCGAAGACTATGGCTGCAAAATGACGGGTGCCCTGCTCACTACGGGCGTGAAGTAAGAGCTCATTTAGACGAAACTTATCCTCGCCGATGGATTGGACGATACGGGCCAATCACGTGACCCGCTCGATCGCCAGAGCTGAATTCATTAGATTTTTTCTACTGGGGCTGTCTTAAGGACAAAATTTATTCAAAACCAATTCAGAACGAAGAGCATTTGCTGGAACAAATAAATGGAGCTGCTGCCGAGATAGCCCAATTGAGTTTAA
>NW_023459532.1:47516-49604 GCF_013731165.1 Rhagoletis pomonella | reverse complement strand
GGAACAAATAAATGGAGCTGCTGCCGAGATAGCCCAATTGAGTTTAAGATCTCTAAAAGCGTATTTTCTTAAAAGGTGCCGAGCTTGTATTAGAGTAGAAGGTCGCCAATTTGAGCATATTTTATCAATAAACGAAAAAATTTTTCTTCAGACAACTCATGTATATTTTATTTCACGCGAACCCATCCTTCACAAAAAATATTCATAGATATAGCCCTTGTTATAGACCGTATTCCGAATTCCGGTAAGTACCATAAAATAATGTCAGGAGCAGGTAATAATGTACCTTTTTACTATTTAGCATGTCATTGGTCGGTAACAAGGGCAACTTAAATTTAAATCTATTATATACATTCTAGCGTGTCTCAGTCCTTTGCCCACAAAAACGGCTATAACTTTTTTTTCTATTCGAAACAGTAAGAGTGGCCCCTTTCGGAAATCTTTATTAAATGAAAAATTTTTTTATGTAATGTAAAGTTATAGCTCAGTACATTTTTTTCCACCAGAGATAATCAAAGTTGGGGAAGAAAATATCAAAAAGTTGAAAATCCTAAAATAGTCCTAATTTGATGATGGTTCCTTAATATATTTTAACTACATTGCATTTGAGTACGGAGAAGCAACTATCTGGAAGTATTTTACATAAAGAATATGTGTGTGAAGTTGGCATACGGTATGACGCAAAATGGAAAAAAAAAGTTGTTCTGTGTAGCCTTCCAATAGTTCTAGAGTTCTTGAAAAGGAAAAAAAAAAGTTCTGGATATTTTCACACAAAAAAATTGATTTTAAAATTGGGTATGCCAGATTCACGCATACGACATGTGGCAAAAAGGCAAATAAAAAGTTGTTCTGAGCAGCTTTACAATAGGTCTAGAGTTCCTGAAAAGGAGAAAGAAAGTTCTGCAAAATTACGCCGAAAAAACACCTTTTTCGAAAAAGTCGAAGTTAAATTTATAAAAAAAAATTAAAAATTTAATCTGTTCTGCGTAGCTTTTCAATAGTTCTAGAGTTCCTGAGAAGGCGAAAGAAAGTTCTGCAGCAATTCAGATTCACCCTAGGTTAGCCCTCAGATAGTCCCTATTGTTACCAGCACTACCCTGCAAAAATCGCGAATACTCCATGCATGCGTGTAAAGAGTACTCCCTAAGGAGCAAAGAGTACTCCAAAATTAACCACAATTCATATAAAAAATATGGTCCAATTAACATTGCGATGTCCTAGGGCAGGACCATATGCTCCATCCCTGCATTACATCAGAGTAGCACAAAACTACTCCAACATATTAACAATGGCATTGTTGTTATATTTTTTCGTTTGTACACGCTTTTGTTCTTCACTTCTCAAATGCTTTTTCGAAATTAATAAAAACCAAGACAAAAATTAAAAATTACATGTTGCCTCTGACGGCATTCGAACCCGAACATGCTGGGAGCTAAGAACTAACAGCGAGCATCTCTACACGTTCAGCTACAGCCAGACATGCAAATGTGCTTTCAAATGCTCAACTTCAATCACATTTCGTTAAAACACGAGCAGTTATCGGATAACAAACAATAAGCTGGCGCAGAGACACGAGTTGGTCCGCTACAGCATGACAGAGGAACACTTTTGTAAGTACTCCAATTTACCACAAAGAGACTACATGGTCCAACGATTTTTGCAGGGTAGTCCCTCATAATTCCCCTGCCAATGGTTTCAACTGCCATTTTTAGCATTGGTGTGTCATTGGAAAAGGCCCGGTGCAATCAAAACTTACCGTAAGATAGTCCTGGACTAGTCCAATTTTGGAGTAAGATTGCGTTCTGCACTTCGCAGATGCTTTTTCATAATTCGGAAACACAAAAAAAATAAATTTTATCATTTTATAACCATATTTCTTCTGACGGCGTTTGAACCCGGACCCTCCTGAAAGCTAACAAATAGTGGCAAGCATCTCTGCGCACTGAGCTACAGCCACTCATGTAAATGTGTGTTCAAATGTTCACTTTGCATCAAGGCCAAACCAAGCGATTGGGACATTTACAGGGTGGTGTTCAAACTTTACTTTTCGTCTATCTCTAGGCCGGTTCCTTGGGGACTGGTCGAAGG
>NW_023459532.1:37885-47416 GCF_013731165.1 Rhagoletis pomonella | reverse complement strand
GTTTCCTCGTTTATGGTCCCCTGTTACCAGCTGTCCAAATACATCGGGGAGTTTTTGAAAATGTTAATTTCGGATAAATACAATGTTAAGAATTCCTTCAACCTAAAAGATAAGTTAGCCAATATACGTGTGTGTGATGAAGATGTGTTAGTGTCGTTTGATGTCGTGTCCTTGTTCACTAATATACCAACAATGTTAGCCTCAAAAATAGTCATGAACAAATGGGACCAAGTTAAACAAAAAACCAATATTCCGAAAAAGAAATTCCAAGAAATTTTAGAATTTTGCCTAAAAGACAACAACTATTTCATGTTCAACAAAAAACTATATTCACAAACGTTTGGAATGCCTATGGGCAGTCCTATTTCCCCAACAATAGCGGACATAATTATGGACAACCTACTGGACAATACCATCTCGCAGCTCAAGCAAAAATACAATATCGACATTAAATTTATAGCCAAATATGTGGATGACTATGATATGAATTCTTAACAAGTATCACAATAAACTTCAATTTACGATGGAAATAGAGAAAAATTCAAAAATCCCTTTCCTTGACGTTTGCATACATAGAGAAAACCACGATCTTTTACTTGACTGGTATTCCAAACCAACTTCTTCTGGACGCCTGATTAATTATTACTCATCGCAACCAACAAAATATAAGATAAATACAGTAAAAAACCTCATCCATAAAATATTGGCAATAAGCCACACACGAATCCACGAAGCTAACAAAGAGAAAATTAACAAAATCCTAATAAACAATAATTACCCTGTAAACTTAATACGGGAATTAATAAATCAAGAAGTTATGAACACAAGCATCCATCCCAATAAAATACCGAACACAGACACAACAAAAACTACTAAGAAATTTTACAGTGTAACATATATTCCCAACTTAACTGGCAATTTTGGTCACAGCATAACGAAATCACAAAACACAGCACTTGCCTACAAATCTAATTACACTCTGTCGACAATATACACAAAAACTAAGTGCTCAGTAGATATCCAACAACAAAACAATGTAGTGTATGAAATTAAATGTAAGGGAAATGAAATTGAGGACTGCGAAAAAGTGTATATTGGGACAACTAAGCGGCCTTTAGGTGTTAGACTAGGCGAACATGGAGCAGATATAAGAAAACAAAAAAGCAGTACAGCATTATCACAACACATCATAACAAGTGGACATACAGCTGATTTCGCAAACACAAAGATTATCGACAAAGAAAGAAGGGAGTCGACCCGATATACACTAGAAAGCCTTAGGATAATGAAAAGAAGGAAAAAGACAATGAACAGAAAAGAAGATACTGACAACATTGCGGCCGCTTACATTTCTTGTTTATGATTACAAATAAAAATGTTTATTATTTTAGTATTGACAAAGCTACCACAAAAGATGGTACAGATGCGTTGTATTTAGGTGCTAAATCAAAGTTCTTAAATATTGTGAGTTTTTTGTCCTCAAAGTGTTGTTCTTATATAATTTTTAATTCCATATATGTATATGTATGTTTGTATGTTATATTCATTAATTTTTGATTACAATGTGCCTTTGTATTATTGGTTTGTGGCAGATTTAATAAAGCTGGATTGCCCCTGAAGATGCTAAAAATGTTTTAGCGAAACGTTGGGCCAGAAAGTGGAATAATGTAGTTTTATTCGCACTAAGAACATAGATCAGACTAGCCTGGTAACATAATATTTAATACATTAATATTATTATTATTCCAATGTACGTAACGTAGATATTAAAGAAAATTCAAAAGGTCCCTTTGGCCAAAATTTCAAAATCCGGTTTTACGTCCGTTAAAGTCGTTCGTAACAGTTCTGTTAAATGTTGGTTAGTCAGTTGGGACGTTCGTTTAAAACCTCAAGTAAAAAATCTCCAACAACAAAATTCTGGCGTCATCTGTTCTTTCACAAGAGAAAAATATCCAAAAGAGTACGCGAACAGAAAATTTTTCGAAACTTGCTTGAATAGCTGATATAAATTTTGTTTACATTCAAAAGTATAAAATTGAAAACATAAGAAAACAAATCCCGAAGTCTTATCCTGACACAGTTCACTGACTAAACGAATAATTCCTTACTTCTTACAAGTTTAATTAGTCGCATTTTATCATTTTTAACTTCCAAACCATCAGATTAAATTTAGGGATTTGCGTAAATTCCAACTAGCTGTTTTCGATTAGCTGTATTGCTGTATATAATTGCTGTTGGCAAAAATTTTTCCAGCACAAGCTAACAGCTTTCCCTCAAAATTAAATGACATTTTGCTCTCTCGTACGCGAACACAAAAAGCTGATAGTTTTTATAACTTTCAATAATTAGCAGGTAGGCCAATGTAACCTATTGTGAACGGTATTTTGACTTTACGAATTTCATTATAGAGTACAAAGACTTACAGTTATACGTTGTACAAAAAATTGAAAATATACGGCACGCAACTGTTTTCAACACCGGATATTTTAAATATGGTATTTCTTGCCGGAATTCAAGCAATGAAAAAGCTTTATATTGTAATTCGAGTGCCTTATCTTTTTTTATTCCAAAAACTACCACTCTTCTTCGCTTTTCTTAAAAAGGAGTATTTCCGATATTGTAAATTCATCCTCAATTATGGTACATAAGAAAGGGTTTATGAAGTATGCAAACGTACATTTAAATAATTTCAAATCGGCAAATCTTTTTTCAAAATCTGCTTTTAAATCATGTGCAATATTTTTTTCTAGCCATGGAAAATGATGAAATATTATTTTTTGAGATCATGATTAAAAAGACCTAGTCAAAAACATTTTTATTCTCTACTTGTAGAGACAAATTCAAGTTTTGCAAATGTTCCATCATATCGGTAAAGAACATTTCTACCATACCTACAACCTAAACAAGGTTTTGTTTCGCGTGTATTTCATGACTTTTTTGTGGCACCGTGTAATTATTGCTTTCCATGAGCAATATGCTGTCTCCATTGAAATGCATGTGTATGTATATTGTCTAATAACATGATCAAGATAAAGCATGATCACTATAAAGCGTTGCCTCACGGTTAAAAATTTCGGTTTTAATTTTAAAATTTTTGGACTACATATATGACCAAACTAAATTCAGTTTCAAATACAAACCTTCCAAGTTAAAACAAAAGAGAGCACATATGTTGGGTCTAGAATTTAAACAGTTCGGTTTAAATTTTAAACTCAGACATTTTCATAATTAAGAATAAAAAATTAAAAATCTTAAATTTCATGCTCCGTCCGATGGGGATTGAACCCGGACAGCCTTGGTAGCAACCAATTATATCAAGCATCTTTGCACACTCAGCTACAGCCACGCATGTAAATGTGCTTTCATATGTTGAGTTTGAATCAACACCACATTTCGCAGTGTGCAAACATTTTATATTTCGGTTTAGATTTTAAACCAAAGTGTCTATATATGAGACCTAGAAACTAGAATTAAAACATTTTGGTTTGATTTTTAAACCACGAACTTTTTGGACTAAAATTTAAACCAGAATATAATATTAAAAATTGCTTAAAACTATTGACTGTTTTAAAAAGTAGACTATAAAAGATTAAAAAAGGCAGTAGTCCCAGCGCGGTTTAAAAAGTAAACCCAAATTTTTGACCGTGCTGTGGAGATGCCCCGTAATTATATTTATCCATGTTTCTATGCATAACGAGGGTCGCTATTTTTCGAGAATTACTTGTTGATTACAGTTGTCGTGTCTAAACAGTTTTCTACGCGGAGTAAGAAATGCATCAACTCAATACCTAAAGTGACATAATTAATTTAATGTTTCCACTAGAAATAAAATGTCTACGAAATAAAGAAGATGCCACTTGACAGACAAATTAAAAGGAAAATTTCCATTGGTATTGTTTGTATGGAAGAAAATGAAAAACACTCTCCACAGAAGTCTTGCCAAAAATTAACGGTAATATGCTTCGGTCTTATACTTAAGCGCTGGTTATACTTACATTGAACTGCAGCGCATAACATGAGCACTGCCACATATCGAATGAGCTTTGCATATAAAGCAATTTAAGTTTAAATGAAACCATTTTCAAATTAAGTGACACATTTTTCAAATTAAACGAAACGTTTTTCAGGTTAAGCGAACCCTTTTTCAAATTTGGTCCGGTCAAATTAGACCAAAAATAGGAGTGAAGTTACAAAAATTCCCACCCAGCTGAAAATTGGTAGAATTGTTCAAAACACCATCATAAATGAAATCTAGAAAGTCCTCATCGATCCGATACCTGGAAAAAAAAGTTACTCGGGGTCAAAGGTCCTAAGAACGGCTTTTTCGCGATTTTCAGCAAAACGGTACACTAAGGGGGAAAAAAATTTAGAATTAAAACAAACGTGCTAAATTTCAAAAAATACGCAAATGAAAGAGCACCAGCCCAACTCGTTTTAAATTTGAGTATGTACGTTATAAAATATGTCGTTGTGAAGTACACAGATGCTTTTTCGTAATTAAGAAGGAACAAACAGATTAATTTTAAGTTCCGCCTGGTGGTAATTGAACCCGGACCCTCTTAGCAGCAACCAATTGTGTCAAGCGTCTTTGCACACTCAGCTACAGCCATAAATACATGTAAATGTGTATTCAAATGTTGAGTTTGAATCAACATCACCGCGCGCGATTAGTGCATTATGTCATACCACGTATCTGTGTGTGTGTTGTCACCGCTGTGCATGCCCTGCAGCAATAACGCGGCCAATTTTCCGTTAAGGACTAGGACTTCACTGGTTAAAATTTGACTGGTCAGAATTGGACATTTGCTTGCATCGAAAATGTCAGCCTTCGACCAGTCCCCAAGGAACCGGCCTAGAGATAGACGAAAAGTACAGTTTGAACACCACCCTGTAAATGTCCCAATCGCTTGGTTTGGCCTTGATACAAAGTGAACATTTGAACACACATTTACATGCGTGGCTGTAGCTCAGTGCGCAGAGATGCTTGCCACTATTTGTTAGCTTTCAGGAGGGTCCGGGTTCAAACGCCGTCGTAAGAAATATGGTTATAAAATGATAAAATTTATTTTTTTTGTGTTTCCGAATTATGAAAAAGCATCTGCGAAGTGCAGAACGCAATCTTACTCCAACGAAAAAAGTCTCCAAAATTGGACTAGTCCAGGACTATCTTACGGTCAGTGTTGATTGCATCGGTCCTTTTCCAATGACACGTCAATGCTAAAAATGGCAGTTGAAACCATTGGCAGGGGAATTATGAGGGATTAGTGCTGGTAACAAGGTGCAGGGTGCTTTGTATACATATACTTCCTTAATTACATATGAAAAAGCATCCGGGACGTGCAAAACGCCATATGTGCAGTAAAAAATGATTCATTTTAATACGGGCGTATTTGGATTGAATATCTCCATTATACGTAGTGTATGTATAATGGAAAAATCCACTTTGTTAACACTTTTCACATGATTTAAATACGAACATTTTTGAACGGTAATCAAATAAAAAAATTTAATTTTTACAACTCGTGTTTTTCTCAGTGTAAGTTTATCATAAAATTAGTTTAAACAAGAATTGTATATCAGATAATTATCTATAAAAAATTTCTGAATACTTTCTGTCCTAAGAGCCACCGTTTCCGAGATATAACGATTCAAAAAGTTGGAAGAGTTATTATCGTCATAATATGCACACGTTTCCACGCCACCTTTGTTTAGGGCTGCCAGACGTCCCGGTTCTCCCGGACATGTCCCGGTTTTAGACTATTTGTCCCGGTGTCCCGGACCAACCTTAAAATGTCCCGGGTTTCGTTTAAATGTCCCGGTTTTCGATTTGATTGCACAAATTTTGAGTAAAAATGACTACACTGAGAGAAAAAACGCGTTGTAATAGTAAGAAAAATTTTATGAATTTACTGGGGGAAATAACGCATAGTAAACATGAATATTTTTTATTTGATTGTCGTTTTAAAATGTTCGTATTTAAAAACAATACTTTCATACCACGCACAGGTGGTGTGGAATCAAACTGAACATTTGAATGCACATTTACATGTCTGGCTGTAGCTGAGTGCACGAACATGCTTGCCACAATTTGCTAATTTCCAGAGCGTCAGGGTTCAAACCCCATTACAGGCAGCATGGAATTTAAATATTTTTTTTTAACTTAATTATGAAAAAGCATCCGTTAAGTGCAAAGCGCTTCATTTTAATATTGGCGTATTTCAATTGAATAATTCTATACTGAATACTAAAATTTGTATACTTAAATTTATTACAAGTTGGGTTGGTACTCTTTCATATGCGATTTTTTTTTTTAAATTTAGCACATTTTGCACAAGCAATAGTTGATGATTAATATAAGTATGTACCTAAATACGTTAAAATGGCATGCACAGAGTTTTACAATTATATTAAGCAAAAGCCAGAAGTTTTGAAACAAGTTCACAGCAAGGAAACAAATGACTGATATTTTAATGTTACCTTGTATTTAATTTTTTTTCTTTCCTGAAACCTAGGTTACTTATAAGTACCGTGCCGTACAAAATTATTGGCTCGGAGACTGTTTCATCAGATCACAATTTCTAATCAGATCTTATAGAAAAATTTTGAAAATGTAACTTTTGAGCCAATTAGTAAAGTGCAAGTCTGAAGTTACGAGAAAATTTCGTTGAATTTTACAATTATTTATTTTTTGCTGACAGTGTCTTCCACAAACTTCATTTTCAAAATTTTTATAAAAAAAGTCTGAATAGAAAGTTGCGAATTTGTATGCAAATTTGTTGCATTTTCCCAAGTTTTGCACAAAGTTTAGAAATTTTATTTTTATGTTTTCTGATGTATTTAGTATAAACTGTATTTTTATAAGGAAAAAAAGGTACATGCATTGTGAAAAATTCTCTGTGCTTTAGTTGTGATAAATTGTTTTGTTTTGCTGGTGTACGTTGTAATGATCTCATGATCTCATGTTTTTATGTTTTTGTTTTTGTTTGTCAAAATAATATTTTACTACATCCTTTCGTACGTAATTTTTGTCGAACCGAAAGGGAAGGGAGCGAGAGGCCTTTCCCACCCTTAAGTGTCCCAGTTTGCCAACAGAGATATCTGGCAGCCCTACCTTTGTTGTACTTATACATATTATGCCGATTACAACTCTTCCAACTTTTTGAATCATTATATCTCGGAAACGGTGGCTCTTAGGAAAAAAAGTGTTTAGACATTTTTTATAGACAATTATCTGATCTACAATTTTTGTCTAAACTAATTTTATGATAAACTTACCGTTTTGCTGAAAATCGCGAAAATCCCGTTTTTGTGACCTTTGACACCGAGTAACTTTTTTCCAGGTATCGGATCGATGAGGACTTTTTAGATTTCATTTATGATGGTGTTTTGAACAATCCTACAAATTTTCAGCTAGGTAGAAATTTTTGTAACTTCGAATGTCTAAATTGACCGGACTATAAAATTAAACTTATTCAGATAAAGCGAAATCTTTTCCAAATTAAATTAAACCTTTTTCAGATTCAATGCAACTTTATTCAAATTGAATTAAACTTTTTTCAAATTAAATCAAACATTCTTAAATTAAGTATTAAACAATATTGAGAAACAAACTTAACCTATTAAGAGCCATTTGCACCATGGCTAACTAACGCCTAGCCAGTGTTGCCACACATGGTCTTTTCTTAGCAAAACTGATAGGTTTAATTCAATTTGGTAGGTTGGTATGCTAGATTGCATTTTCGTAGGTTCCGCGACAATAATAGTTATTTGCGAGGAATAGAAAAAAATGTATCTGAAATTATTCTATCAATCAACCTTTTTTTGCTCTAATATTTCACGTATAACAGCGACTGCAAACATCTAAACATACGTTATTCGTAAGTACAAACGTATACTCTTATTATTTCCAATATACCTACAAAATGAACATCCTTAGATATATGTATACTGGTGCGCTGAAAAGGGGTTGTACGTAAACCCACTGAATTCCACCATTGTCAAATTTATTAAAATAATGAAAGTTAACTTGGCTAGACCCACCTTGGCAGGGACGGAAATTGAGTTCTCAGAAGAGGTGAAGTATCTAGGGGTAACTCTGGACAAAAGGCTCAATTGGAGCTCACATCTCTCGAATGTTGCCAACAAGGCTACAAGGGCGTTTTATGCCTGTCAGAGACTTGGGGAATATCACCCAAACTAATGTATTGGTCTTTCAAAACGGTAGTAAAACCCGTTGTTATATATGCGGCACTGGCATGGTGGCCAAAAACTAAGCAAGTAAACACGGGTGCCACCTTGAGCAAGCTGCACGGACTGGTCCGCGTGGCCATCACATGAGCTATACGCACCTGTCCTACGGATGCCCTTGATATCATTACAGGCATTCCTACTCTGTCTATTCTGATTGAAGGCCTTCTGAAGCGCCTTACGGCTGCCCAATGCGAACAGCATGAAAAGGTGAGGGTTTATTTGGAGGTCCTCAAGCCCGAGTTATCCTTCTACAAACTATGATTGACGAAGCGTCCCAGGAAAATATTGTATACCGACGCATCGAAGATGGTCGACGGGAGTACCGTGGCAGGTGTACTTGGACCAAGATTCCAGGAAAGTCTGCCACCAATGGGCACATTCTAAACCGCATTCCAGGCGGAAGTCTTCGCAATCGAAGTGTGTGTTCGGGAATGTCTTCGTTGGATAGTCAGGAAGCCTTAAAGGCCTTACGACTCTTTTAAAATGCCATCAAGGCTTGTGGACAGCCTTAAAACTCTTTTGAACCACCTGGAAGCCCACAGTAGCGTAACGCTGGAGTGGGTTTCGGGACGTGAAGGGTTTGAAGGCAACGAAAGGGCTTACAGCCTCGCAAACCATGGATCTGAAAAGCGCTTGCATGGTCCCGAGCCTTTAGTGGGCTGGTGGAGGAAAGCCCAGATCATATTCTAAATGTCTGACTGCCGACGTGTCACGAAGATACACTCTCTAATGTGCTTAACTTCTTAATAAGCCCAAGGTTGGAGTGATTACAATTAGAGTTTAGCACAATAGATCTCCATAGGTTGCAGAGGAAGTATTCCCGACGTAATAATATTAACAATGATAGTAATATATCCATATGTGTAAAGAGACATACATTTGTATGAGTCTGTACAGTAAAATGAATTGTTATATGCAGTTAATCAATTATATAAATAGGCAATCCTGTTTCCTTTACACCCCTTTCACGGCTAAACTATACTTCTAAGGTATAAACAATTATATAACATTAGATAGGTATTTTGATGCTGATGTGCAGGCAATAAAATTTCAAATTAGTTTAAAGTAGAGCGAAAAAATCAATTCAAAAGTCACACCAATACCAATGCCATACATGCACATGGTTGGGGCGGAAATGCCCCCTAAATGTAAGCTTTAATATTGATAGTGAATTACAGAAACGTGCTAAGCAGCAGTTTAGGAATAAGATGTATGTATGTGCATGAATAGATTAGACTCAAACAAGGAAGAAGGTAAAGTTGAGTATGGAGAAGAAGAAAG
>NW_023459532.1:26223-37785 GCF_013731165.1 Rhagoletis pomonella | reverse complement strand
ATAGATATTGTGTAATTTTTCATTCCCCGTTAAAGATATTAATTTATTTATTTAACATGTTGAGCAAAGTTTTCTTTATTACAAAAAGCGATTCAGATATGTTGAAGCAATCATAATGTTTGTTAAAATCTTGGCATAGACAACGAAAAGCAGCATGCATTTCAAAGTGTGATTTACAAATACTCAACACAATAGGTTTAAAATGTCTCGAGGGTCTTGTACAAAAATGTATCTCGCTCAGTAAAAAGGGACCAATGACCATCCCGTTCATTAGTTTATTTAAAAAAAAGAACCCCAAGCATCTCTCTACGACTTTGAAGTGTCGGTAAATATAAGCTTCAGGCGATCTTTGTAGGGTGGGAGATTTTTAGACGAGTCCCAACATAAATTTTTTAGGGCAAATAACAGGAACTGTTCCTGCACTGATTCGAGCCTATCGCTATGAATTTGATAACTAGGATTCGATACGACAGATACATATTCCAAAATCGGTCTTACTAGAGAGGTAAAAAGAACTTTAGTGACATAAGGATCGTTGAACTCCTTAGCCCAGCGCTTAATAAGGGCCAACACTCCTCTAGCCCTAATCACGCAGGAGTTTATGTGAGACTTGGATTCTAGTTTCGGATCCATAGTTACACCTAGGTCAATGAAATTGGTTACTTGCTCAACATTGTGGTCAGGTATCATACACGAATTTGAGGGGAACAATTTTCTAGAGAACGACATTAATTTACACTTTTTAAAATTGAGTGACATTGAATTGCTTCACACCACTCGAAAATTTTAGTTAGGTCAGCTAGCAAATGCTACCTATCTTCTGCACTACTGATGTACTTAAAGAGCTTAACATCATCAGCGTACATTAAGCATTTCGAATAATTCAACACCTTAGGAAAGTCATTTATAAATAAAATAAACAAGAGGGGACCAAGATGGCTGCCCTGAGGTACACCGGACGTGACATGTATTGCCCGAGAAGTACAATTTTTAAAAATTACTCTTTGTTTCCTATCTACTAAGTAAGAAAAAAGCCAGCTGAGAACAATAGGAGGGAAACCAATTCGATGAAGTTTATATATAAGGGTTGAATGTGATAACACTGTACAGCACTCGGCTGGGTATTAAACCAAACCAACTTTTTTTAAGAGATTGAGTCATAAGTAAAAAAAGTAATTTCTCCGTTTTTCGAAGTTAGCCTCAGAAATCGAGATATGGGCCTTCGAAGTTCGAAATTGGACCTTTGGTAAAAAATTATTTTTAATTATTGCACTTGAAAAGCAAAAAAGAGGTGGTCCCCCATTTGCTCTTATTTATATGGAATACAAATTTTTTTGTGAAACCTTATATTGCAGGAGCTGTAACGGGTCAAAGGTCAGATCTTCGAAAAATTAAAAACAATATTTCAGAAAATTTTGAACTGATTTTTAAAAAGTTCATATCGTTGTAAAGGGTATTTAACACTCTTTCTTGTGATATGCATATTTGTATACTTCGCGTATAAAAATTTGAGAAAAAACGCATTTGAATGAAAAAATACGTTTTTTTGGATAAAAAATATTTTAAACAAAAAATTACTAACCGATTTTTAAAAAATTGGTATCGTTGTAAAGGCGATTAATCCCCCTTTCTTTCTTTATTTGTATACTTCGTGAATAAAAATTTGAGAAAAAAACACTTAAAAGGAAAACATAACTTTTTTTTTCAAAAAATATTTTAAACAAAAAATTTACTCACCGATTTTTTAAAAATTGGTGTCGTTGTTAAGGCGATTAAACCCCCTTTCGTCCAATATGCATATTTGTATACTTCGTATATAAAAATTTTAGAAAAAACACTTAAAAGGAAAAAATACCAATTTTTTCTTATAATAAAAAATTTACAGAAAAATTACTACTTAGTAATACAATTGAATACCGTATTTAAATAAAACAAATAGTTTTTAGTGTTTTAAGCATTAATTCGTTCTTTTTTACCCACAGTCCTGTTAAAAATAAAGCAAAAGTATATGTAACAGAGTTCTAAGACATTTAAAATATAAAAACACCATGGTTTTTGATTTTTAACCGACTTCCAAAAAAGGAGGAGGTTATCAGTTCGTCGGAATATATATATATTTTTTTTTTATGTATGTTACCGCATAACTTTGGACTACGTCAACCGATTTCGATTTTTGCATCGGAAAGGTAGTGTCTCAGAGGTGGTCCCATACTAATCTGGTTAAGATCCGATCAGTGGATCATGAGATATATATATATATTTTTTTTTATATGAGAGTTGAAGTCGGTGTTTTTTGGTAAAAATTACTTGTTACATAACAGGTTATATATAAAAATTAGAGGTAATTCTCTGTTTTATTTAAATAAAGTACTCAATTGTATTACTAATTAGTAATTGTTTTATTAAATGTAGATTTGAAATGTTTAACGTTTGCAACCCATTCGGTTAGCAATCTCTCACACAAGCGCATTGCCAACGAAAAATATTTACATAAACAGCAGAGGAAGCTGCAATTTCACTAATAAATTGGTTATGGTAAGTGGAAACATTTTCTGGCACTGCCAAAATCAAATCGCCAATTTTTATTGAAGACTCCACTACAAAAATGTCGATTTTACATACTTGTATCTATGTATATACTATTATCAATAATTCTGCAAAGATTTGCAAAGAAAACTTTTCTCACTGTGCAGCGTTGGCAAAGCATATGCATTCGAGGGAAAACAATCTAGCCCCACATGCATGAAAAGCGAAAAAGGAACAAAATTTTAAAAGATATCAAGTGAAAAACTACATAATAAAGAGTGTAAAATAAATGCTATGTGAATAATGTTATAAACAAATTAAAAAGGGAAATATTAAAGCCCCTGAATTTTAAAACGAATTAATGTAATACGATATTTTTTTATCTATTACAAAAGCAGTAAAAAATAAAATATTAAATTATTTTACTATCTTAAGTTCAGTATTTCAATAATATATTTGGAATCAATTGGAGAATCACATTGGAGTTCAAGTTGAGAACTAACTTTTTCTCAACTTGGGGAACAGTCTATTTTCATACCAAGAAAAATCGTCATAGGGTGGATTTTCCACTTGAGATACTGTTGGGAAACAACGCTGGAGATTTATCCCTAAAAGCCCAATCTACGTCAAAAAGGCATATGGCCCAAAACGCGGACTTTTACATTACATTTTGGCTCAAACTGCTTTTCAAAAACGGCTGGAACTCGCTAGAATACAATTCTCCGATATTTTTTTTCTTACATCTGAAAGCATAAGTATTTGGCATTATTTAGTATATACTTAAAATATATTGTAACTCTTGTGGTTTAAGAGTTATGAACGTTTCAACAGCGGACTGTTACATTACCATTTTTGGAAGTACTTTTTGAAGCTGCTTTATATTATCGAACAACTAATTGAACTGATAAAATTAATTTTGAGGTTAATATTTTCAAAAAATAATCGGACTGTTACGTTGCACAAAAAGACTGTTACGCTACCTGTGCGATATACGTGTAGCGATAAGATTATAATTACGTTTTTAGATGGCTTGTAGTCCGTTTTATGCAATAAGTAGCATGCATTAAATATACTTACGATTTGACATGTCATTCAAAGGAATTAAGAACGTGATAATTATGAATATAGATTTGAAAGTTTCTGATGTTGTGCAGCTGAAGGTCGTTTACGAAGTAAATTTCTGCGTGAGTCGAGCTCGAGCTTAAGGACTGACTATAATACGAATAAGCAAGCGTATGCAAACGTGCGAATACACATAAATCCTATTCTGAAACTATAATGTAATTAACATCAAGTTTCGTTAAGTTTCGTCAATCGTCATTTGCTTAAAGAAAGAGCATTACTGGTCGCACCTTCCGTATGGAATCAGCTATTTGTGCTCGTATGTATGTATGTACATATGTAACACAAGCAGTGTTGCCGCTTTGCAAATTTTTTACCGAAATTGGTAATTTTTTTTTTTGGTTATCACATTTGGTAATTTGGTAATTTATTTTTCAACTTGGTAACTTTTTCGATTCAGTCCTACATGTAACATAGGTCAAAACAAGTTCTGGTTCCACATTAGGAAGTGGAAATACCAGGTAATCCTGAAAGTTTCGCAAGGCGCACAGTTTTTCGGCGTTCCTAGGTTACTATAATTGTGTGCTCTACAACAAACTGCTTGATAGTGGCTATTGTTATATCTACCGAGTCCTTTTCCAGAAGGTTGTGGATGGTCCTACCTTTCTTTGGCAGTTCGTTAGCTTTGCAATTGCTATCAATATTCCGGTGTAACCCGGCAATGAGTAGTATTCTACGTAAATATGTATGTACGTTCAAAAGGCTACGGCATTCAGCAGGGGACTTCCCTTTGTCAGCTTTCAGGATTGCTTTCAAGCATTGAATTTTTGAGATATTTTTGGCCACTTGTTGACATAAATATGTATGTGTGTATATTGGTCATAACAAAGAAAGTAGAAAGTAGTAGAAAGTAGTAGTAGTAGGGACAACTCGTTATAATTGTGCCTTCTCTTTTGCTCTAGTACGTTTTTTAATTGGATAGAAAGAGCAGGCACGCCCCTGTTACTCACTTTCGCGTTGTCCCTTATTGTTATCTACGTTCTTGGGTCATAACTGGACAAATGCAGATTTTAAAGTGCTCCGAAATTTTAGTTTAGTTTAAAATAATTTTGGTTATTTTTTGTTGAACTTGGTAACTTTTTCTGGTGACTTTGGGTAAAAAATAAAGAAATTTGGCAACACTGAACACATGTAAGCAAAATATAACCACCTAAAAGGCTACACTACGTTGCTTATGCATTTCACAGACTTTTCGTTAATTTTCTGACAGTCAGTTACGGCAGCTTTTCCACATTATAGTCATCGCCAAGATGTTGATGTTTTTCGCGGTTAAGTACACGAAAAACAGGTTTAATGCCCATTTTTGTTTGCTCTATGCCATATAGCACTATTTTTACCCTTCAAAATATGTTTTCGAGTGGTACTTTACGATTTTTCCTTCAGAAACTATGGCCATTGGAAGATGACGTAATTAGCTAGAAAACATATGCTTGGTTCTACGATGTTATATTCGAAGACACGGCAGTCAAAGTGGACTCTTGAACGGAAAATCTTACATCACCATTCGAGAGTGCATTTTGAAGAATAAAAATAGTACTAGCAAAATAGATGAAATAATTCCAATAGATTTTTATTATTTAAGCCCTGTATGCAGCTCTCAAGAAAACGGTCAAGAAAAAATTGCCATTATTTCGCGTGTGTGCCCAAGGAATTTTGACTTTTTTGATACTTCACAGCCTGTTGCCCCACTCTTTCCTCAAGGAATAATGGAACGGGCATATATTTCTGTTGCAAACCTGGGTTGCCTTGTGCTCTTTTTTCACAAAAAACTTTAGAAAACTGTAGTAAATTTCTTAAGAACTGCGTACTGCCTTAAGTAAATTTGACTCAACAAAATTTCTTAGCCATTTCTTGTACGTCATTTTATATGGAGTTTTTGCTTTTCTTGAGAGCTGCATACAGGCCTTTAATCGGAAAATCTGCTTCTTCTTTTAGCTTCTTATTTCGTTTCTTTTGGGCTCGTTCCTTTTTGAAATAATATAATTATCCTCTTTTTATTTTTCTACGTAATTCTTATTTCCTGAGGCTATATAAGTTAGAAAGAACATACATTTTAATTATGGGACAATAACATGTTGAATAACTTATACTATAATACGTATAAGGAACTATTTTATTTTATTGTGAAAGAAGGCCGAAAATGCTCGAAGAAAACTAAATTTTCCTATTTCTTCGCCTTGTGGATTCCGCGCCAAAAAACTTTTTGATATTTTGGACTGTTACATAACATTAAAAAAACTGCCGACTTTGTTTTCATATAGAAAGCTAATCACTACGGCTCGGAATCTGATGCACCAAAAAATCGAAAATATGCGCATATAATATGCACTATGTCGGCCGCTGTGGTGTAGTGGTAAGCAGTGCGCGCTTCCACTCCGCAGCACCTGGGTTCAAACCCTAGTCAAAGCAACATCACAAAAAATATAGAAAAAAGGTTTTTTCTTAACAGCGGTCGTCCTTCGGCAGGCAATGGCAAACCTCCGAGTGTATTTCTGCCATGAAAAACAGCTTCTCATAAAAATACAATCGCCGTTCGGAGTCGGCGTAAAACTGTAGGTCCCTCCGCTTTGTGTGACAACATCAAGGCGCACGCCACAAACCGGAGGAGAAGCTCGGCCAAACACTAACATATGTGTAAGCGCCAATCTATTATTATTATAATATGCACTTAAAATTCAAAAATAAGCGCTATAAACAAGAAAAATATGCAATTAAAAATATTTTCCTAATATTTTATTGCCGGTACAAAAATAAATAACACATGCACTTTAACAAGAAAATAACGAAAACAATTCCCTTCAACAATTTTATTCAGCTTGAGGCCAAGATTAAGCTTTTAATGAAAAACTATTGTGGAAAAGCTCAATAAAATTGTTGAATATAATTGTTATAAGGCCATAATAACATAACATAATAATAACAAAAACAGAAAACAATTCCATTCAAAATACAATACATATGTTTATGTATAAACTTAGTTTATAATCAAGCAGTCAGATACAATCCCGGGTAAATAGAAACATTGGCATTTTAAAAAAGTCTGCCATTTTGATTCAACAACTCGTGCAACCTATAGCCATTCGGCGGCTTTAATGAATTTCAGTACGTCATACAGAGAGGCAGCTGCACTCTAAAACATTCTGCAGGAATGGCTTGCAGAGTGTCTTTAGCCACATCCTTGCTGTATAATTCCACATCTGTTTGGCCTTCGAGTGATAAATTTCGGTAATTGTTGCTTTTATCTCCTTGAGCGTGGCCCCATGTGCACCGCGTGGGACACATTCAGTGCGGAGCCGCACCTTGCTGGTTCGTCCGCTGCTTCGTTTCCATATATGTCCCTATGTCCCAGGACCCATATTAGGGTAATTTCGTATTGATCAGAGATATAGGCCAGTTCTCCCCTACAGTCTTCCGCTAGTTGAGATCTAACAGAGGTAGAAGAGAGTGTCTCAAAGGAAATTTTTTTGTCAAGGGCAATTTTTTTGTCAACAGATTTCGCACTAAACTTAAATGGTTGTAAATCAAAAATATGCAAAAACCACATGCATTTATTGTAAAATATACTATATACTAAAATATTCGCAAGAAATATGCAAAATTAGGTATTTTTTGGAAAATGTGCAAAATCATGCATTTAGTGCAAAATATGCAAAAATATGCACAAACGAACGAATGCCATTTTAAAGGAAATTTCATGATTCGTAAAGATACCTTAACCATTTCCATTTTAAGATGTCCATTAAAAACATGCATTTGCACGAGACTGCGAGCCCTACTAATCACTGATTTTTTCGTCGAATACTTTTTCTAATAACTTCAAATTAATACAAGGCAAACGAGATAAGGAGATTCATGTTAATATTTATGTTGTCCGATAGCTTAGAATATGTGAAAAAAATTTTTTACCCTTGGTATATACGGAATCGGTATTTTTTAATTTGAACACAAAAGAGCTTTTATACTTTGTTGTGTGGCAACCATGAAATGCATGAATTGTTGGCAACCCTGACTTTTTGACGTCTCCCCCATTCTACGTATTCTTACATTCCTTGATTCTTGATATTTTCTGTATTGCTTTTGTTAACCTAGTTGAAGTTGAATAAATGGATTAATCACCCAACACGTGTTTGGAACATTTTGCATAGTTGTTTTAAATAAATGTGGTTGTAGTTTTTTATTAATAAAACTATGTTTTATTATTAGTTTGTATCACAACTTCAATATTCTTAAAAAAAAATGGGGCAGAACTAAGTATATTTTAGCTCACATGATGTCTCTTAAGTCGCATACGCCTCTAAGACGTATGTATGTTTGGGCTTTACGTGACTATCAAGTAGATTGGGTTTCTAGGGTTAAGAAATATCTTTGTTCTCAACTTAACCTCTTTGTTGGGATCTGTTTGTTGGGTAGATAAATTATTACACTTATTTTTATGCTCGAAAATTAAAAGATAACTGGGTAATCACCAAATTAAACTAGTGACTTGGCACTCGGGCAAAAGAGCTGATTAGCTTAAAGCAACGACATTTGTTAAAGTTGTTGCTTGAGTCAACCAGGTATTTTGCCTGAGTACCAAGTCACTTGCTCAATTTGGTGAATACACCTAATATAATCAATTGTACCTTAATGTCTCCTTCAGCTGATCCTGTAGCGAAGAACTCCTCGTGTGGATCCAAGGCTATACACTTTATTGTAGCTTCATGAGCCTGAAAAAAACGACATCACATTAAATCAACTTTTGCTTCAGTTATTTGTAAGAAATTTTAAACTAAACACAGAATTAAAATCAAGTTTTAAATGCAAGGCTTTATTAGTTGTAAAAAACATCAACCCCGCACTATCTAACGACTAAATTTTTTGTGGAGTTATTTCTTTCCATTAATTCATTAATTCATTTATTTGTTTCCTTAATACAAAGTAATTAAATTCTTATTCTAGTATTAAGTTGGATTATACAAGCAAATTATGAAATCAAGTAAGGAGTTGAATTGTATTTATAACATATTAATTGATAAACAAAATTTAAAATTTGGACTTAAATTAAATTAGAGCTATAAACAGTGGAGTGATACATACATAGATATATCCCTCCAGGTGATCTTGAAGTAAAGTGAAAGAAATAAAGTTTTTCTACGTCGCCAAAAAAAAAATTGTTTCAGCCATTTTTTAAGCATCTCTTATAGAATAAAAATCATCAAACCTTCAAATCTTAGCTGCTCGTCTGACGTTATTATAAATTTTATTTTATGAAGTTAAGTGTTAAATTAAAACAGGAAATGGAGAAAAAAAATTACAATTCAATTCTTTCAATATCCAATGATGAAAATTGTGTAATGGCATCTTTTAGACTTTTAAAATAAGACGGACGACTCATGTCATTAATCTTATAGCATGCTTGCTCCGGGACCCAAGCCGGAATGATTTCCAAGAAACTCCAAATCCTATTAATGTGTCCTTTGATGTTATGTATTTTCAGAGTCTCTGACACATTTGTGGCTGACAACACGGAAAAATTGAAGCGAAATAAACTTTAACTACGTCGCCAAATAAATTGTTTGTGCCATTTAAAAGCATCACTTCCAGAATATCTATACAGTTTTAAAGAAATTTGAATTTGATAATGGTCCAAAAAATCCAATCCAAGAAAACAAAAAACTCGAAAAAATTTAACAATTTTCTTAAGTAGTTTCTGTTCAATGCTCATACGTTGTCTTAATATAGAACCGCCTTATCTCAGTTTTTTTTCAGAAGTGTGTATTTACCGATTATTAGCAATCTTATAGCTTTGAAAATTACTTACAATAAATGTTTGTAATTTCAATGTTGGTCACATGTTGTTGTTGACATACTCGGTTTGTCCATCAATCGTGGCCGTCAAGCTTAACTAAGGGTAGGCCTAAGAAACGAGCTGTTTCGATTCGAATCGTTGACTGAAATTTGGTAAGCGAGTGTATTTTTATAATGTATAAATCATTTGTCGGAACCGTCAAAATCGGTCCACTGGCATTTTGCCAGCCATGCCACCCTATAGTTACGCCTCTGATTTTGACTAATTGTTGGCCGTCGTTACTTTTTGAAAATTCGAGAAATTCCCCGCAATTCATTTTAAAATTTACTTTTATGTGGATCTAACTTTTCTGCAATCTGGTCACAAGCTACTCGCGGTAACGCTACTTCAGAAAGAAGCTCTTCAACTAGGGCTGCCAGATATCTCTGTTGCCAAACCGGGACACTTTACGGAGGGCCTCTCGCTCCCTTCTCTTTCATTTCGACGTGCGAAAGGATGTAGTAAAATTTTATTTTGACAGACAAAAATAAAAACATAAAAACATGAGATCATGAGATCATTACAACGTACGCCAACAAAACAAAACAACTTATCATACCTAAAGCACAGAGAATTTTTCACAATGCATGAACCTTTTTTTATTCTTTATAAAAATACAGTTTATACTAAATATATGAAAAAACATAAAAATAAAATTGTTAAACTTTGTGCTAATCTCGGGAAAATTCAATAAATTTGCAACATTCTAATCAGACTTTTTATAAAAATTTTTAAAATGAAGTTTTGCAGCCCATTAAATTTTAGTTGATTTTTATACCTTTCATGAGCATGAAATGGTATTATAACTTTGGTCCGATGTTTGTAAGTACCAAAATAAGAAGAGATAGACCCATTAAAATGTATACTTAAATGATCATCACATCGAGCTGAGTCGCTTTAGCCATGTCCGTCTGTCCGTCTGTCTGTCTGTCTGTCTGTCCGTCTGTTTGTATGCAATCTAGTCTCTCAGTTCTCGAGATATCCGGATGAAATTTGGTAGGTGGGTGTATTTTTATAATGTTTTAATCATTTGTCGGAACCGGAAGAATCGGACCACTATAACAAATAGCTCACATCCAACTGATTGTTCAGATATGAGATTTTTCGTTATAACTTCTCCATTTATGCAGCTAAAAACATGAAATTTTGCAATACTTCCACCCATTATCAACAGAGAACTTAGAGGGAAAATTACAAAGATCGGGTCACTATAACCAATAGCTCCCGTACTACTGATTGTTCAGATATAAGATTTTTCGTTATAACTCCTCCATTTAAGTAGCTAGTAACATGAAATTTTGAACCGTTGTCACTCATTATGACAAAAATACTTTCAGAGAAATGGCGAAGATCGGGTCGCTATAACCTATAGCCTCCATACAACTGATTGTTCAGATATGAGATTTTTTGCCATAACTTCTCCATTTGTGCAGCTAGGAACATGAAAATTCTCACCGTTTTCACTCATTATTAACAAAATATTTACCGTGAAAATAACAAAGATCGGGTCACTATAACATCTATCTCCCATTCAACTGATTGTTCAGTTATGACAATTTTCGTTATGACTCCACGATTTATGCAGCTAGGAACGATTATCAACAGAATTCTTACAGTGAAAATAACAAAGATCGGGTCACTTTTACATATAGCTCACATACAACTGATTGTTCAGGTATGAGATTCTTTGTTATAACTTCTAAGTATATGCAGCTAGAAACATGATATTTCGCACTATTTTCACTCATTATCAACAGATAGTTTACAGTAAACTTAACAAAGATCCATATAACTGATTGTTCAGATATGGGTTTTTAATGTAAAACTAATTTTTTTGGCCAGCTAAAACCGATAATTTCGTAAGCTATTGTATAAATAATAATACAAAGTCTACTGAGAAAATTGTCAAAATCTATGCTGTATAAGCCTTATCTAGTATACCACTGATTGTTCCTATACCAGTTTTAGCGATATATCTCCTTTAAGTAGGAAGCTAAACCCATTCAATTGTGTTACCGGTTTACATACCGATCACACAGCAGTGAAAATCACTTTGGTTGGTGCTATATAAGGTATATCTTCCATAC
>NW_023459532.1:14522-26123 GCF_013731165.1 Rhagoletis pomonella | reverse complement strand
AAAAAACAATAAATGCTAAAAATCAACGAAATTTGCTGGCAACTTCAGACTTGCACTTTATTAATTGGCTCAAAAGCTACGTTTTCAAAATTTTTCTAAAAGAAATTTTGATCTGATGAAAGAGCCCCCGAGCCAATAATTTTGTACGGCACTGTACTTATAAGTACTCCATTTTTCACGAAAGAAAAAAATTTACTAAGTACAAGATAACCTTAAAATATCAGTCATATTTTTCGTTTCAAAACTTCTGTCTTTTCCTTAATATAATTGTAAAACTCTGTGCACGTCATTTTAAACGTATTTGGGTACATATACTAATCATCAACTATTGCTTGTGCAAAGTTCAACTATCTCGAAATGTGGCTATTTCACAAACTAAACCGGTGCACTGAGAGAAAGAAGTTTAGAATTAAAAAAGCGTGCTAAATTAAAAAATACGCATATGAAAGAGCACCAACCCAACTCGTAATACATTTAAGTATACAAATTTTAGTACTTAGTATAGAAATATTCAATTCAAATACGCCCATATTAAAATGAAGCGATTTGCAACTACCGATTGCGTTTTCATAATTAAGTTAAAAAAATATTTAAATTCCATGCTGGTTGTAATGGGAATTGAACCCTGACCCTCTGGAAATTAGCAAATTGTGGCAAGCATCTTCGCGCACTCAGCTACAGCCAGACATGTAAATATTCATTTAAATTTTGAGTTTGAATCAACACCACGCGTGCGTGTTATGAAAGTATTATTTTTAAATACGAACATTTTTAAACGATAACCCAATAGAAAATATTAATGTTTCTATGCGTTATTTCCCTCAGTGAATTCATAACATTTTTCTGAATATTAAAACGCGTTTTTTCTCTTAGTGTAGTGATTTTTGAACTTTTATTCAAATTTGTACAATCAAATCAAAAACCGGGATACTAAAACGAAACCCGGGACATTTTAAGGTTGGACCGGGACACCGGGACAAATAGTCTAAAACCGGAACATGTCGGGGAAAACCGGGACGTCTGGCAACCCTATCTTCAACCCTTGGCCTGTTAAAACTGTAGCGGAGTAGTACCAGGCTGACAGGTGTAGCACTTTTACACATACTAAGTTAAGACATTAAAATTAAAACTGAAAGGATAAAAGAAAGATTTGTGAAAAAAGAAATCCCAAAACTGAGTTTGCCACTTAAATTAGTACAATCGAAGTTCTGAACACTTTGGTAAAATAATTCCATCCTTCAATGGAAACACGTTGAAAATGCTGTATTACACGATATGTATTTGTATATGTAAATGCTACTTTTTTGTATCTACACAGCCAGCAGAGAAACGTACTTTTTGCCGAAAGTGCAGTTTTCGTACATTTTTCGTATCCGGAAACGTTCAGAAAACGATTTCCATATTTGTTAATTTTTCGTATCCGAAAAATGTCATCATCTTATTTTAAAACAATAATTTTAAAATATTTGTTCAAACTGAGCATTTGAAAACATGTATACGTATTCGTCAGTGGGCCGTATGAATAAAAACTAAGCAATTGCTTTTTCTTAAAATTTCATACCTTTTACTTCAATTTTGTTTGAATAAATTGAGTAAAAGATCTGAAATTTTAAGAAAAAGCAATTGCTTATTTTTATTCATACGGCCCAGTAGCTGAGTGTGCAGAGAAGTGTGCTGCTATTTGTTAGCTTTCAGGAGGTCCCAGGTTCGAATTCCGTCAGAAGCAACACATTAAAATTATTTATTCAAATTGAAATAATTGCTGAATCTTAAAATTGTTTTTTGTTTGGTTTCCAGTAACTATGAAAAAGTTTCTGCGAAGTTCATAATGAAATCGTTTTCAACAAAAAATTGAATCAGGCAAATTTCAGGAAAACAGCCGAAAGCGCATCCGTTTTACAACATTTTCGATAGTTTTCTGCACATACGTTTCGGCTGACCACTTTAGTGGGAGAATTGATCTGAAGAACGGAATCGGAAAACGGATGAAACATCAGGTTTTTATACGAAATTGTTTCCATTTTCGGATACGTTTCCGGATATTTTGCTGGCTGGGTACCCGCAAACCATTTTTTCAGAGTATTCTGAATCATAGAGAAATTTTAAAGAATTCGCAAATCGCATTCCTCCTATACACAAAACATGTCCGAGTACTCTAATCTTCTATACACAACTCTCATACACTTTTTAAAAAATGTCATTGGCAGTACTCGTATTGTCGCAAACAAAAGGTGTTCTTACACGATATGTATTTGCATCTGTAAATGTGACTTTTTTGATACATATGTAATTGCGTATGTCTGTCAAATTATATAGACTTATATCCACTCGACCACATCCACGAATTTCGTCTTTCCAACTTTATTCGTTTAAAGAAATAGATCTAATTAGAAGGACATTTTCCAAAGAATTGTCTCTTTCATTTGGTGCCCATACTCTTTTTTTACTTTGGAACGAATTTTTTAAATAATTTTTGGAATCAATCATATCTTTGAAACTGCAAAATCCTTTAAAAAAAAATCCTGACATCGGAGAGAAAAACTAAAAACACAGTTTTACTATATTTACTACATTTTCGTGAGTACATTGGTTACTTGATGTGTTTCGATTTTTTTTTTGTTTTTTTCCGCACGGTGTCTTATCCATGCTTACTGATTTATAATTTCGAATTAGTTCATCAACAACCCAGTTTTTAGCTTTCTTGGCGTCAGAAAAAAACGAGTTTTGAAACGTGGGTCACAAAATGTTGCAATAGTGAAGCATTGTCTTTGTTGAATGTTTAGTCCTATAATCAAAGTAAAATTTTTTATTAATAGTTCTATAAATACTTTTGATAACTGAATCGCAATTTCATACATTTTGTAGATAAGAATATGTCGTGCAATGATTGTTTCAATTCAGTTTTAAATTTTTGAAGACCACTGTCATTGCATCTCTTTAGCAAAAAAGAATTCAGTGTAGCTACTGCAAACTGGCTTGCTTTGTCATTTCTTCAAACGGCTTTAAAACATGTATTATATTTTCGACCACATTCCACTCATAAGCAGAAAGGGTGGGTATATCATGTTTCGCAGCGTATGCGGTAACAGCTTGCTTTTGCTCGTGCAGCCTGGACATCACGTGGCCACATCCTGTATCAACTTATGAGTTGGTGTCTTTAGATTGTCTTGAATTTCTTTGAACTTTGCGCAGGCTACAGCGGAATGACTGAAATTACCTTCAATTTTTCTGCATTTGACTAATATGAAAAGTAAAAATTTCCCTTATAACATATAACGAAAACCTTCGCCAGTTCGTTCCACACCCCACTTAAGGGTTTTTATTTAATAGATAATCTTTGCACAATCTATAAAGCACAGGGAAAGTTGTGCTCAGGATCGTGTTGCACGCTGAGTTTCCAGTTCCAAGGAAAGAGAACAATAAACCTCCTTCATTTTTTCATTCATTCATTCATTTTTTTCACTTAATTTGATAATTTATAATATTTGCTCATAATATTTGCAATGGACCAGTTGAGCCTGATTTGTGAATTTTTATTTGATTATATTAAATTTTTTAGTGCGAAATGCAGAAAAAGTGGCAATTTTGAAGAAAATGTATTCTCATGTTCCATTTAGTAAATGTTACATAACAAAGACTAGTTGAAAACAATTGTATGGTTCCCCAAAACGAAAGAAATCTAAAAAAATTTAAATTACGATATGGGTAAGGTACTTTTATCATACAAGTGGTATTTACTAGAGATGGGCGCGGGATAGCGGGACTCGCGGGACCCACGGTACTGATTTAAAATTGGCCGGGATGGGCGGTATCGGGAAGATCTGTAAAAATATGGTGGGCGGGACGGGACCAAAATCCTTTCCCGACACTCCCGATAAAACTGCAATCCCCGCAAATTCACAAAATTTTCCTTAAGAACGATGTTTGAAATATGCACTTTTAATGTTTTATTGAGACGAAAAAGAAAAAAAATTATAGGAAGATGCCAGGTCTTTCATTATTATTTTTATTATTTATAATTAATATGAAAGACATGAACATTTTTGTGAACCTTCGATCGGTTTGCAAACCTCGCCACACACGTTGAAATCTTAACCGCTCGTTTCAATTTGTTGTCCGTGTGTAGCCTGCTTTAGAGATAGATATCGGGACCCACGGGACACGCGGTACAATTCTGAAAAATGTCGGGATGGGCGGGTTCGGGACTTAAAAATCGAATTTCGGGATGGGCGGGGTCGGGATTAAATATTTAGTCCCGTGCCCATCTCTAGTATGTACGTATTCGCAAATCATTTTGAAAAAAATGTCCTTTATTTTACGTTGGTTAATATGGTCACCGTATGTATCACCAATTGAAGGGTATGGATAAAACATCCCACTCGTTCTACACCCATGAGACCTTTAAAGAAAATCACAAAAGTATGAGTAAATACCCTGCAGGAAATTGCGCTGGTTCAGAACTAGCGCAGAACTAGCTCATTAAGAGGCGGCACTGGTTCTCGATCTATCCCAACGCAATGCTTTCAACTATATCTTTTTACATGGCGATATCCTACGAAGTGGAGATTGTCACCTCTGCAGAACTTTGGAACTAGTTCTGAACTGGTTCCATTTTTGATAGTTCTGGGCCAATAAGTTTTTTTTATGAGAAAACATTTTTAAACCAAATTACTGGATATTTTTTCTTTTCTGAACTTTTTGCGTTTTGGACAGATCGACAAGAGGTTTTTTATGAAAAAAAATTTTGATTATCAGGTTTTTTGATATTTTAAATTTTTTCTGTTCTTTTACAGATTGCATTTTATTTATTTTTTTTATTCTCTTATTTTATTTATATTAAATTCGATCATTTTCTCTTAAAATTTTAAGCGGAACTCAACATTTTAAACTTATTAAATCTGAAAATCACAACTGCCTCCACCGCGATTTGAACTCGCGACCAACGATGTTGGAGTCGGAGGTCTTCCCACTGAGCTATTTTAGTATTGTACGAGAAGTGAGAATTTGTGCATTTACTTCTCAACAGAGCGAAACTACCACACCAAAAATTTCAACTGTCCCTCCCTGCAGCCGTTTTGCACTAGTTCGGAGATAGTTCTGAAATGTATAGAGCGGAACTAGCGCTTTAACAGACTGTCTCTAAATTTTACTGCAGGGTACTTACATATGTCATTGTATGGATGCAGTTTTAATTACATACCTATTCCAGAAATCATATTTGGAGCATTGTCAGTGACAATAACATGAACCTTTTCAATGGCAATTTCCCAATCCTCCAATGAGTTGCTAAGAGTTTCTGAAATGTTGATCCCGGTATGACTTAATGGGAAGTGTTTTGTCGCTAAAACAAAAATTGTTGGTTTCATATCGGTTTGAGACAAGCCATGAGCAGTTAAGCTAATAAATGATTCATTGTTAACAGATGATGTCCATATATCAGTAGTGAAGGAAATATAATCCATGTGTGAGAGTATATTCTTAATATTATTCTGCAACTTCTCATAAATTTGTGGCATCACTGTCTGAGAAAAATTAGTACGATGTGGCATAGGGTATCGCGGTACCAAATGCTTTAGCAGACGTTGAAATCCTTCCCTTTCAACTGAGGAAAATGGTTCAGTCAAGTGCCATCATTTCGCCTAAAAAATTTATTTGTGAAATATATAACGCTAGAAAATCTAAAAAGTTGAAAAAACTCACATATTAATTTAGGGATGGCTTTTGAACGAGGATCTTCCAGCGACCAGTTTTCTGCAGTTTTTATAACATCCGCCAACTTTGGTTGGTGGGACGATATTTTTGCCATGGCCGGCGTGGACACAAGCTTTTCTTCATCCTCAGATTTGGCTGCTTTATACTCATCCACGTGTTTGGCTTCTAAATGATTCCACAGTGGTTTCGTTGAAAAGCTCTTTATAGATTTACCACGAACAATATGCATATTTTCCGTTTTGCACAGAAGGCATTTTGCATTTTTTTCATCTTCCTTAACAGGTTAAAAAAATTTCCACACCATTTATTTTATCTTTTCCAACTTGCACTCGCTTTACCAATTGAATAAAACTGCCAATGTATCAAATCACATTGCTAACAAACAGCATTGCCATACAAACAATTGAATAAATAGGTTTCGGACAATAGTTCTGTTTTTTACGAGATAGTTTTTTTTTTTTTTTGAGATTTCAATAAATTAGCTGTGGTGCAGAGACCACATTGCCAGATCAGTCAACAAATGGTTGTCAATGGTAAACAGTCATATGTTTACGGTCAATGGTAGTCAAGTAGTCCGAGTCAAAACAAAGCAAACATGTAGTTAGATTAAATTGTGTATATTAATCTTGATTTGAGAGATATCGTTATACTTTAATATCAGCTATTTTAAGAAATTTTACGAGCTGAGAAATAATAGATACATCCTTCGTTAACAAGATTTCTTTAATTGTACGAAAAGTATTAAAAAAGGCAAAATCGCATCTAAACGCATTATATTTAGCGCAGAAGAAGACCGAGTGATCATACGAGATAGTTTGTAATAGTTGTTTATCTTTTGTCTTTGACGATTCTCCTCTATTTCTCAAGAGTAATCGATAATCAGGTTTGCAGGCGGAAAAGTTATCGTTTTAGTACAAGATTAATAGGGACCTTACATGGTCAAATTGTTTGATCAAACTGCGTGCATAGGTTTAGTGAAATTTTGTATGTACCATATGTGTGACGTGTATGAGTTTTATATCTGTTTGACCAAAATCAAAGTAGTTTTGATTTTCATCAAATTTAATAGTCGTTTGACATGTGCTGTGGACCGTGTAAAGTGCTTTTGATCAAATTGATAAACAAAGTAAAAACAAGTGCCCAATAATTTAAATATAAACAAGAAATGAAAAAGAAAAGAAAATAATTCGACTTCATTTTAGAACTAATAAATTATTACAAAAATCTCTAAAGCCTTTTTTGTGGTGATACAACTTCAACAAAAACTGTGTTTAACTATTAAAAAATACCTTCTTTTAAAACAAAATAAACTAAACTCAGATGATTCTATCTGTGTGTCAGATGAAAATAGGAACATTTCTATTTCGTATGCACGTGCATCTGCTTTGTACAGAAACAAATCTAATTTGCCTTTACACGATATGTTGGCATTTCCATTTGTAAAAAGTGGCATGTACACATGCAAATACATATCGTGTAAGAACACAATAAGTTTACTACAAATGTGTTTAGAGCAGCGATCGGCAAAAGTAAACTGTGTCTGTATTGGCTAGTGATATAACTTTTACGAAAAGTATCGATACTAGTACTCATATAGAATACTCTAAAAAAGAATCGATGCCAGTACTCATACTTGCAAAAAAGTATCGATAATACTCGCAAGTATTCTCAAAGCAAACGCAAAAAGGAATAAAATCAGATTGTTGTGCTTTTCCATCCCTTCCTATTTGTAAATTGAATAGTGACTGCTTTTAATAGTTTTATTCTGATCTAAAGGAGTTTTTGGAATAAACTTCCAACAAGATTAGTTTTACATGCGTAAATTAAATGTGTGTAGCAAAGCTTATTTGAAGTTTTTAAAAGCAAATATTTTATGATTGTTTGACGCGTATATGTATTTATAAATAACTTTACTTTGAAAATGAAATGCAAATGTAGAAGACGAGAAGCAAATGGGGTGGAGCCCATTCTCTATAGGAAAGATAAGCTCTCTTTCGTAAAAATTTTGTCCAAGAATGGGCTAGATTTCGAATTCACAACGAAGGTAGAATACGTGGGTTAACGACGGCTGCCTTATTTTCTAGAGTGGCCAAGTTCTCGAGTCGAAAGACACCCTCTTCCACCAATCATTATCAAAGGTGAGGCAAGATATTCGTTTTTAAATTATTTAAATATTTTTAACCGAAGACAATGTTGAAATGACCGCTTCATTTTCTTCTAGGTTGTGTAAAAATTTCATAACTTAGTCAATTACCAGTATCACTAGAACAAAATATGTATTAATTATTAGTATGGAGTAGGGATGTTGCGAATGTGGAATTTCAGACATCCACGGATGCGAATGCGGATGCGAATATCTAACAGCTAACATCCGCGGACGCGGATGCTAATGGGGATATCAGGTATTTTTAGGAAACAATTAGAATCTAGCATAATGGCGAGATCGTTGTTTAAACAGCGCTTACAAGCCAAACCAGATTGGTCATATTTTTTTATAGCTTTTTAAAAAGAATTCTTCATTCTCATTCCTTTGATTGTTTCAGAATTTGGGGAATCTGTAACTTTATCAGCGTTTTTCAATTTTAGTTTTTGTAATTCATTTTTAGTACTTTATTCTGCGACTGGTTTGAAAAATGTGTGCTTATAGCGAGCTAAATAGGTGGATATGGAAAATAAATTATTATTCTGCAGGAATGAAAATCTTGATCTATAGCTTTTTTATTATTTGAGCATCGATTCTCTTTATAGCCGGACGTTGATCATTTCTGCTGGAAATCCCTATTCATCTTATGCTTCATATTCATAGTACTATGACATTGAGAAGCTTACTCTTTGACTTTAAATCGCAAAGAAGGGGCAGTTTTACCACAGAAGTTTTTAGCCAAGGATCCAATGTATATCCCTATGAAAAAAATATTGCCCGGCAAGTAAACAAAATTACGGTTTTTAAATTTTTGCTAAAAATAAATTACCCAAAGAGCGCCATTTGAAATTATTGAAACGAATATATGTAACATCAAAAGCAAATCAAATTTGGTTATGAATTACAGTGCACACTTTCTTCTTTTGTGTCTAGTAGTTTTTTGAATCTTAATAAAGAAAGAAACCAATGCAGGTATTTAAAGCACAGAAAATAAATATCATTAAAAAGGCTATGTTCTCTTTGACGTACGTCAAAGGTCAAGTAGAAATGGGAACCCATCGATAGCTCGGTTATATAGCTTAAGAAATGATAGTGGGATTCATGAAACTTCGCAGTTATTGTAAAGGTCGAATTTGTCGCAAAATTTGCCACCTTGCGACACAGCTGATTACTTTTGTATGGAAGCTTTCTAGCGACAAAATTGCGACATTGCCATAGTATTTGAGGGGCAATCATTGCAAAGTCAATGTCGCGAAACACATGTTTTTTTTATTGTCTTCAAATACTTAGAAAAAGGTATATCAGTTAAATCTGCTTCGAAATATAATTGTAAAAACTTTTATTTTTCTTTAACGCGCGGCATTTTAAACAAATTTTACATTTGCAATCCGGAGTTGCGATAGGTCGCCAAAAATGCCACTTTGCGACGTCTTATGAATCGCACTAATTTGGGCATAAATACAGTTGGTCTCCAAATCTCAAATTAAAAAAAAAATATTGGAATCGATAGAGATGATTGAGCTGAGTATAACGGTATACTTCTTTTTTTGGGCTAGCAACAACAAGAATTATCAAAGGTAAAAATAAGCAATTTTTGAAATCAATATTTCTCAAAAACTAATGAATGGATTTTGAAAATTTTGAAATTTGATTCCCTTTAATTTGGTATACATACGTACTTTATATATATGTTGTATAGGTCTTACAAAAATTTTATTATTGTAAAATAATTATAAAAAAAGGCGTTCTCTGTAAAAGGTATTCAGTGCCTTTTCTTCGCAACACAGAAAGAGAATTCTACCTTATGAGGGTTATAATCCCTAAGTGCGGCCGAAGGCCGCCTACGCAGAAAGGTGTTCTCTGCAAAAGGTGTTTTTTTTATAATTATTTTACATTAACTCATTTTTTGTAAGAACTATACAACATATATATAAAGTACGTACACCAAATTAAAGGGAATCAAATTTTCTATTAAATGAGATCAAAAGTTTCATGATCCATCCAATCGTTTTTAAGAAATCTTGATTTCGAAAATTGCTTATTTTGAACTTTAACCTTTGATAATTTTTGTTGTTGTTGTTTGCCCAAAAAAAAGTATAGTTATACTCAGCTCAATCATCTCTATCGATTCCACTATTTATTTTTTTTTTTGAGATTTGGAGCCCAACTGCATTTGTTCCCTAATTTGTTTAAAGACATTTTTATCAAAGTTGATAAATATGACATTTGATCACTTTTGTTACACAAATACTCCCACGACAGGCAAAAATATTGGCTACAATATTCGCAACAACCCTGGTATGTAGTATACATATCGTCGCCCGTGTGCCATAAACATGAATGTTTAGAAATGAAAATTTTGGGAAAACCAGTTTGAAAGTTTTTTCTTAAAAAATTTACTTTTTGATGCAACTTTGTTTTACAACCCACAACGCATCACCTGTTTAAATATTACGGCTTAAGTCCCAATAGCTACCCCTAAAATTGACTGTAAATTTTATCGTATGTGACAATGATAATTTTTCTTGTGGGTGAAATTATCATATGTGCTAAGAAATTAGACCTTTCTACAAAAATCTTGCGTTTAGTTATATTTCTAAATTATCTCAGCAAATCTAAACTTTGGCATTGATGGTGCTAGCCAAAGCAGAGAAACAAACAAGAAATACTTTCCTGTAAAATTTAGTTTTTCTAACATACGATAATTTTGCGCAAAGGGGTCGATATGTGCTTTCCGTGTACGCATAGTATTCTGGGTTTTAGTATAACATAGAACATCCAAAGGTTTACCAAGTCAACCTAATAACTCAAAGGTGATAAATTTGCACATTCATGCTTCTGGCATGAGGGTGACGATATGTGAATTTAAAACTTTAAAGGAGTTTTTCTCGGGGTTTCGGTTTTTTGAGTTATAGCAGTATTGAAGTAAATGAGCTTTATGTTTGTTTAAGGGACTTACGCCCTTAAAATGCAACTAGTCCTGAGCGAACGCAGCAACCCCCTTTTTTCGAACTAACTGGAAGAGGTTGCCACAGCGAACTGGCTATAAATATGAGTGCATTTTTCCATATTCCTTCTCTTCTGTTTCATACCAACCATCAACTGAGCAGCGGTCAGCATATCAACTCATCGGCTGGATCAAATAATCACCTACATCTTTCATCATATCAAAATTACCAACATACATAAGTATAAAAAATTGAATTCGCAATTACCTTCCATATTTATAGACGTTCATTGATTTGTGTATCATTTGCTTAATATTCATTTATTCACATATGTATGTACATATTAATATCCCATTGAATTTATATACATATATACATACATTTATACTCATTTAATCGTATGTCCTACTTGTACGCAACTGCACTATGTCCTACTGCGTATGTCCTACTTGTACGCAACTGCACCCCTTCATGTTAATAAATTGAAATATTTGTATTGGAACTCTACAACCTCCTTCCAATTTCTCCAAACAAACAAAATTGTAAAGAACAAAGGCGAAGTGCAAGCATTCTGCGTAAAATACGCCGCAATCTCAGGCATCAGCAACGGTGCGAGCAGCACAAAACGGCGGTGGACATCGCGCTCGTGATGGAAGAAAAAACTAAATATTCAAGCAAAATCAAAGGCGTACAGAGAAAAATTTGCGTGCAAGGCATTGGAGCACTAAATGCAAACATTTCAGGCTAACCCAGATGTGTATAAAGTTAGCGAAACAACATGAAGAAAAAAATGTCGCA
>NW_023459532.1:11654-14422 GCF_013731165.1 Rhagoletis pomonella | reverse complement strand
TTTGAAAAAAATATCGCTTACGTTATTTTGGCGGTTAGGGCTCGATATATACACACACCAAATATAATAATAATAGATATATACAAACACCAAACACCATACACCACACAAACGACCTACGCAAGTCCGATATTGCGCAATGTTTTAGTGTGGTTTAGGGGCCCTATAACAGCAGCGTGTGCAAATAAATTCCGGATTTTATTTCCCTTATAAGAGCTACCAAATCAAACTTATAAATATCTACACATACAATTTTAAAACTTTAAATATCAAGAAAAAATGATTTGCCTTTAAACTAGTAATATTATTCATAGTTTTCAAAAATTCATTTCTGCCAGCCAAAGTATCAAAATGGGGCATTTGTGAACAAAAAAGTATCAAAGTATCAAATATATTTAGAAAACAAATTATCAAAACAGGCAACGCTGGTTGCAACAGCGACGCAATTTAAAATTCAAAAGATAAAATCCTTTACTACTGTTAAGTGCAATAAGAGTTTTAATATTTTGAGTTTTGAATTGTATCGTTGTTATAATCATGATTTTGCACATTCGCAGTTTGTTGCCTGAGGCGACGATTTGTACATTTTAACAGACACAGAGGGTTGTTGTTTGGAAATTTTTTATTGAGCTGAACTCGTTCTGGATAAAAATCTAGACTACTCTGTAATTGCCAAAATGTACAAATCTGTTCAAAAGTACAAATCGTGTGATCTCTGCTTAACTTGAGTAATGTCAAAGCCGCCACGACGGCGCTATCTTGTATTCTATCATTCATGGCAATGGCAGATCTCCTAATAATAAAGCGCAACATTTTTGTTTTTGTATGTGTGCCAGGGAAGCCAACTCGTGGGGAATGGATGGTTGTTTGTAGGGATGCTAACGATACATCGATGTATCGGCAAAAAAACATCGATGTTTTACTCGATGTTTTCAACGCTTAAATATCGATGCATCGATGTTATTTTTGTCGATGTTCTTAACATCGAAATGTTGGGAATTTATTTTTAACATTATAAAATTACAGATGAGCAAAGTGCAAGTATTATTTTTAAGAGCTCATTTTCAAATCAAATATTTAAACTGTAGAACTTATAGACAAACAGAAATTAATTGAATTTATTGTCTGAAATGTACCTAGTTGTCAACTCCACGTTGACGGTGTTTTTGCCACTATGTCCAAGTGTTTCGGGAGGCGTAAAGTACAATAAAATTATTCTAACTACATTGTAGTAGATAATAAGCCGTTTGGAACAGTTGCCGGTGCTGGTTTCATTGTACAAAGTGCCAAGCAAAGACACGATTCGAGCAAGAGTGGATGAAAAGTATGAGGTCATGTCAAATTTATTTAAAAGTTACACTACGATGCATTTAAGAGTTGCATTGCAGCAGCAGTAAGATTTGCAGGTTTTGCATGATTTAGTCCGAAAAGCGTTCCAGAACACATTTTTCCTGTAATTAAGAGCACTTTCGTGCGAGTAAAACATGTTCACACTCAGTTAGAATTTGCAGGATTTATTAGTCCGATGTTTTTCTTCTGGCATTTCTTTCAAGCATTTGACATTTATACACTTGAATAAAAACTGTTGTTTTTTGCGTTCCAGCCAGTGCAAGGACTTCGAAAAAAATTGATATTAGATTTTACATTCAAAAAATGGTAGAAGTTGGCCGATTTTTTTTTAAAGAAACAATATTAGATAGTTTTTACTTATATAGGATAAATCAAATCAATAAAACATTCAACAAAAAACGTATGCATAAAACTGGGCCTGAATCACGGCATCCGCGATCGAATGAAACTCTATTCGAATCGAATGAAAAAAATTATATCTGTTTTCCGGTAAATACAATTTAATTTGAAAAAGCGAACCCCCTACCGAATGCCGTAACCTGAAAAAGAAATTAGGATGCGAATTTTATTCGATCACAGATGCCGTAATTCAGGCCCTATATTAGTTGAAAAAGAGACTCAAACAATTCCTCTACACTTCAAAATTTCATGACTAAAATTAGATTTGAAATACTTGAAGTTTGCAGACCATTCGTTCGGCAGTCTCCCACAAAAACGTATTGCAAAAGAAAAATATTTGTATAAACAGCTGATAGAGATGCAATTTCACATTCTTATTTCTTATGGTCAGAGTTAACTTTTCATGTTTTTAAGTGTGTTGGATGGCAAAATATGTATACACCGCGTCAATTTAAATCTCTTTGCTTTCTTCTAGAATAATATTGGTAGATTTTTATAATTTGTTGGTAAAAATGGTAAAATATAAAATAGCAGCAGTTTTTCTTGTGAGAGATATTTTGCTTTTTGACAGTTCTACAGGTTTTCGTAAAAAATCGCAGGAACGCACCTTATATTTAGTATTTTCTAGATTTCTTTCAAAATATCGAAAGCATCGATGTTTCTCGTCGATGTTTTCGACATCGATTTTTTTAATTTGATATATCGACATCGAAAGTATCGATGTTTTTTCTGTCGATATCGCAACCCTAGTTGTTTGTGGGGAATTTCAGTTTACGTGGGGAATCGGGCGATGAACTGTTTTTTTGTGAAGAATTAGGTGTTAAATAATGTTTTTCTTTTTGATTCACTAATTTCATAATGAGTTAAAAAAGTTTCATAAGAAGTGTAACTGCAACTAAAAGTACTGATTATGTAACACCGAGTTCTTAAATATTTAAGTCAGCAACGAAGAGGAACAATGGCAGCACTATTTACAAATTGTCATTTGACATTTCCATTTTTGCCGTTTTATTGAATTT
>NW_023459532.1:8823-11554 GCF_013731165.1 Rhagoletis pomonella | reverse complement strand
AAACACATGTTTAGCAGATGAAGAAGGCTTACAAGACAACGAAACAGGAGAAGAAAGTGCAGATACGGAAAAAACAGTATTTTAACAGCCTGGGCACTGTCAATGGAAAATAAGATTAACACAATTTTACAAAATGAGAGAGGGGACGATTTAAATCCACGGCATTGTCCAAATTTTGCGAAACGTCTTATGAATCAGATAAAAACAATTCCTGTTTGGTCGTGCATTCGAAGAGACGATTTTGAATTCGGACGAGTACCAGCAAGCAGCGCCCTGTCGAATGTGAATTTAAAATACTTAAAGAACAAGTTTTCAATAAAGCGAAGAGGATAGACGAGGCTGTGGAATGTATTGTAAAATATTACAATGGCAAACTAAAATTTATTGACTGTTCAGTTAGCTCTAATAAAGCTTATAAGACGGCATCAAAAACTTCAGAAGATTCAACAAATTCGTCTCCAGATGAAAAAGTTAAAATGAATCGGAGCCCGTTGCAAGATATATCAGACATGTTTAATACAGAAAAAAACAGCAACATGCTCAGCTTGTGCCAAAGGGGATTCAGCTGATGGTCGACATAAATGTGTTTTATGTGAGGAAAATATTCATATAGTAGACTCATGTTCCGTCCGTCTTGAAGAAGACGGAGAAGATAGTTCTAGCGAAAGGCGAATTTGTATTTCATGTTCTAGAAGCTCCACTAAGAATATAAGACTTGCACTCAACGAGATTGAAAATTGGCGAGGGTTAGGACAGCCGAAAAAAAACGATGCTTCTACTTTTCAAAGGAAAATCCCGATTTTGACGATTGCATTACTTCCACTAAATGCCGCACATTACCAATTCTTAAAAATGGAAATGATCCCACGTTAGCTTTAGTGTCTCTGGGTAGAGCTTCATTTTCTTTACTGAACACATGCTCACTGGACAGCATTTTTCAAATTCTTTCAGCCGCAGTAACTGACTCCGAAAAAGTTAAAAATTATGTTAAAGACCAAAAAACAGAAAACATCTTGTTTGAAATGGTTTTGGAAGTTTCTAACAAAAAAATTCAAAAACTAACATACAAAAACAGAGCACAAATATTTTTAAATTATTTCAACAAAACGCCAAAAAAAAATATCATCGAATCTGTAGATTGTTCTTGCAATGTTGTATCCCTGGCAAATTTCATATTTAAAAATACACCAAGTTTTATGGAAATGTCTCTCTGTCGTGCTGGATGTAAAGCAAGGATAAAATCACTTCCGACTATAACAATCACTGACAAAGAACTAGCACAACCATTGGGTATTGTGATTCGAAATCACGTTATTCTTCCAGGCGTTAAATGTTGTCAGCCAAGATGTGAAGAGCTAGAAGAAAATAGCATACATGAAATAGGTACCTTTAAAAATTAAAACTTCAATTTTACTAATGACGTAGTTAAACTTTTCGACGTTGAAAACGTAATGTTAGAAAATATTTAAGACTTCTAAGTACTACGTGTCTTTCATCATCTATCATACTATAGTCATTCCCACAAAATAGGACGTTTATACAATGTAAAAAAATCGCACCAATACTGCATGCATACCGTATTGTATTTGTAAAATATTGCTGTTGACATTGTAGAACAAACTGTAATATTAATTACAATGGCCCTTTCGCATAAAGAATTAACTTTAATGTTATTTAAAAAGGTAACAACAACTATAATTACATAAAAAAAATTAAATAAAGGGAAAAAGAGATAAAAAAATTTTGCTGGCAGTGGGATTCGAACCCACGCCTTTACGGAGAGCCAAATTTGCGAAATCTCATCTTAACAAAGGGCAGTTTCGAGATCGTTGGTTCGAATCTCACTGGCAGCCACATTTTTTTTTTCTTTTTTCCATTTTATTTTATTTTTTTCTTATGTAATTATAGTTGTTGTTACCTTTTTAATTAAAATTTATTTACAAAAAATTATATTCACTTGCAATTATGATGTGAAATACCATAAACTACAAAAAAATAAATAGTGTTTATAATTAAAACAAAAATAAAAATTCAAATACATATATTTAAGAATTAAGTTGGGATCGAACCGGACTGCTACTGAGTTTACTACTTTAACAGCAAAAACAAATCTAAGCAAAACTAAGAACCTTATTTTAACATTTAAAAGTCACATTCACTCCATTTTAAAGCTAAAAGTCTGTCTTTGCGATAAATGCATTTTAAGTTTACTATGAAAGATTTTGATCGACTCAATATTGATATGACACAATCGTCAAAACGTGTTTCTAACATCCTTATGACTACGGACCAATTATGTTCGTATACAAAGTAACAGGAAATTTGGAAAACGCCCGTTCGCTCAAAATAAATAGAACAATCCATCCTCATAATTAAATGTTAAATGCTTTCAGGTAATATAACAGTTATCGGCGTTGACACGGACCGTGCGATTCATTTAAAAGACATACCTAAGTCGTATATATGTCCTAAAAGCGGAGCATTATACAACATTTTAGGAGTGGTAGAATACGAAGGGCCCCCAATATTGCATAAAACTTCTATGTCCATTGGACATTACCGAGCTATAGCGAGGAGGAATTCCATATGGGTTATATACGACGATCTAAAAGACAAGGGGCGCCAAGTTACAAATAACTACAAACTGAAAATAGAAATGCTAATTTTTGCAAAAACTTGAAATATATAGAGAAACGAATAAAATTGGCTTCTTAGAACAATTTCATTAGTC